>NC_138777.1:9259777-9399777 GCF_965119305.1 Pelophylax lessonae | reverse complement strand
ACCGGTACGTCACTTTGCCTGGGAGGGGCTGACCGCCGCCGTATATAGTCGGGCGGCGGTCGGCAAGTGGTTAAATTACAACATGGCTTGTTTAGTAATTTTATGTTATTTTATTTAGTATATATATATATTTTTTTTTTTTAAAGTGGAGTTACCCTTTAGGTTACATGGAGCACAGCATCCTCATATAATTATTTGCCATTACCAGCTGTTATAACAGATTTTCACGCAGAATCTCTACAAATAGTCCGGGGGCCATCTTCGCACCTATTCACGTAACCATCGGTAATTAATGGTCGGTGTATTTTCCTTCCAGGTCCTCCAGACCGTTCCATAAATCAAACTCTTTCCTGAATGAGCAGCTGTGTCTGTCTCATGGCTGAACATTCCCGTAATGGACCTGTTACCTCTGGCCGAGACGCCAGCGCACGTTTTCCAATGTCTGGCAATATGTTTTCTAACATTGCGACCTTAACGAGCTGCTCCGGCTCCACAGCGAGCTGCCTAACAGAGCCTAACATGGCCGCAGGCGGACTTGCCAATCAGAACTGGGCTGGGCCTCCGTCCAATGATCTAGCACCCTGGGGCGGTCCAGCTGTAAGCCCGGGAACTTGTTCTAGTCGTCACCATCACACAATGTGGAATTATAGGAGAACGGAAGATTGGAGTTGCATGCAGATACAATGTGACAATTTGTACACCCCTCACATTTTTGTGAATATTTTATTCTATCTTTTCATGTGACAACACTGAAGAAATTACACTTTGCTACAATGTAAAGTAGTGAGTGTACAGCTTGTATAACAGTGTAAATTAGCTGTCCCCTCAAAATAACTCAACACACAGCCATTAACCGCTGGCAACAAAAGTGAGTACACCCCTAAGTGAAAATGTCCAAATTGGGCCTAAAGTGTCAATATTTTGTGTGGCCACCATTATTTTCCAGCACTGCCTTAACCCTCTTGGGCTTGGAGCTTCACAGGTTGCCACTGGAGTCCTCTTCCCCTCCTCCATGATGACATCACGGAGCTGGTGGATGTTAGAGACCTTGCGCTCCTCCACCTTCCATTTGAGGATGCCCCACAGATGCTCAATAGGGTTTAGGTTTGGAGACATGCTTGGCCAGTCCATCACCTTTACCCTCAGCTTCTATAGCAAGGCAGTAGTCGTCTTGGAGGTGTGTTTGGGGTCGTTATCATGTTGGAATACTGCCCTGCGGCCCAGTCTCTGAAGGGAGGGGGTCATTCTTTGCTTCAGTATGTCACAGTACATGTTGGCATTCATGGTTCCCTCAATGAACTGTAGCTCCCCAGTGCTGGCAGCACTCATGCAGCCCCAGACCATGACACTCCCATCACCATGCTTGACTGTAGGAAGACACACTTGTCTTTGTACTCCTCACCTGGTTGCCGCGACACATGCTTGACACCATCTGAACCAAATAAGTTTATCTTGGTCTCATCAGACCACAGGACATGGTTCCAGTAATCCAGGTCCTTAGTCTGCTTGTCTTCAGCAAACTGTTTGCAGGCTTACTTGTGCATCATCTTTAGAAGAGGTTTCCTTCTGGGATGACAGCCATGCAGACCAATTAGATGCAGTGTGCAGCGTATGGTCTGAGCACTGACAGGCTGACCCCCCACCCCTTCAACCTCTGCAGCAATGCTGGCAGCACTCATACGTCTATTTCCCCCAAAGACAACCTCTGGATATGACGCTGAGCACATGCACTCAACTTCTTTGGTCAACCATGGCGAGGCCGGATCTGAGTGGAACCTGTCCTGTCAACCCTCTGTATGGTCTTGGCCACCGTGCTGCAGCTCATTTTCAGGGTCTTGGCCATCTTCTTATAGCCTAGGCCATCTTTATGTAGAGCAACAATTCTTTTTTTGAGATCCTTGGAGAGTTCTTTGCCATGAGGTGCCATATTAAACTTCCAGTGACCAGTATGAGAGAGTGAGAGCGATAACACCAAATATAACACCCCTGCTCCCAATTCACACCTGAGACCTTGTAACACTAACAAGTCACATGACACCGGGGAGGGAAAATGGCTAATTGGGCCCAATTTGGACATTTACACTTAGGGGTGTACTCACTTTTAGTGGCAGCGGTTTAGACATTAATGGCTGTGTTGAGTTATTTTGAGGGGACAGCAAATTTACACTGTTATACAAGCTGTACACTCACTACTTTACATTGTAGCAAAGTGTCATTTCTTCAGTGTTGTCACATGAAAAGATAGAATAAAATATTTACAAAAATGTGAGGGGTGTACTCACTTTTGGGAGATATTGTACATAGATATATATACAGGAGCATCTTATAAAATTAGAATATCACCAAACAAGGTAATGTATTTCAGTAATTCAAGTGAAACTCATATATTTTATATAGATGTGTTACACACAGAGTGATAGATTTCAAGCATGTCTTTCTTTTAATTTTGATGATTATGGATTACAGCGAGTAACACCCCAAAATTCTGTATCTCAGAAAATTAGAATATTACATAAGAACAGTAAAAAAAGGATTTTTAATACAGAAATGTTGTCTTAGTGAGAAGTTTGTCCATGTACAGTATAGGATGCACTCAATACTTGGTCGGGGCTCCTTTTGCATGAATTACTGCATCAATGCGGTGTGGCATGGAGGTGATCAGCCTGTGGCACTGCTGAGGTGTTATAGAAGCCCAGGTTGCTTTGATAGCGGCCTTCAGCTCATCTGCATTGTTGGGTCTGGTGTCTCTCATCCTCTTCTTGACAATACCCCACAGATTCTCTATAAGGGTTTAGGTCAGGTGAGTTTGCTGGCCAATCAAGCACAGTGATCCCATGATCATGTGACCAGGTATTGGTAGGTTTGTTAGTGTGGGCGGTGCCAAGTCCTGCTGGAAAATAAAATCAGCATCTCCCCACATCATCACTGACTGTGGAAAAGTTTGCACTTCATTTGGAAATGAAGGTCTCAGAGTCTGGAGGAGGAGTGGAGAGGCACAGAATCCAAGTTGCATGAGGTCCAGTGTGAAGTTTCCACGGTCAGTGATGATTTGGGGAGTTGTCAGCTGCTGGTGTTGGCCCACTGTGTTTTATTGAGTCCAAAGTTAGCCCACCCTAACAATCTCCCTTTTTGGCTGTTTAACCACTTGCCGACTGCCGCATATATATACTGCGGCGGTCAGCCCCTCACAGGCAAAGTGACGTATATATACGCCGGAGGCGCACTCCCGCGCGGTCACGGACCCCCCCCCCCGCGCGTTTGACCGGTGGACCCGATGTCCGCCGGTCACTCGGCGATCGTCGGTGCAGAGGGAGAAAGGCAGGCGGCTGATGTAAACAAGCTGCCTGTCATTCTCCCCTGTGTAGAAACAGTGATCATACGGTTCTACTATGTAGGACCGTTGATCACTGTTCCTACACCTCAAGCCACAGCCAATCACAGTTAGAAGCACGCCCCTAGGGACACACACAGCCCCTCCCTCTCAAAAAAAGTTAACCCCTTCCCTTCCAGTGTAATTTTACAGTAACAGTGCATATGTATAGCACTGATTACTGTAGAAATGTCACTGGTAACCCCAAAAATGTCAGTCAAGGGTCCGATCTGTCCGCCGCAATGTTGCAGTACCGCAAAAAAAATTGCAGATCGCCACCATTACGCGTTAAAGAAAAAAACAACAAAAATTACAAAAATCTTTCCCTTTGTTAGTAAACGCGATAACTTTTGCGCAAACTGATCAAAATACGCCTTTTGCGATTTTTTTTTACCAAACATATGTAGCATAAAACAAATTAGCCGAAAATCTTAAACAATTTTGATTTTTACATTTTTATGGGGGGAATTTCATATAAAAAATTTTGAAAAATATTGTTATTTTTGCAAAATTGTCGCTCTTTTATTGTTTATAGCGCAAAAAGTAAAAATCGCACAGGGGATCAAATACCACCAAAAGAAAGCTCTGTTTGTGGGAAAAAAAGGATGTAAATTTCGTTTGGGTACGGCATTGCATGACCGCGCAATTGTCAGTTAAAGTCGCACAGTGCCGAATCGCAAAAAGTGGCCCAGATGTAAGACAGCAAAATCCTCCGGTGGTAAAGTGGTTAAAGGAAAGCCAAACCCAAGAAAAAAATGTAAAATGTGTGTTGCAGCTTACCAGTCCTTTATGTGTTGGCTGCTGATAAGAAAATCTTCAACCTTCCCTTCACTCACTGTTAAAGTTGTGATTTTTTTTTTTTTTTTTATTATAGCAGAGAAGAGTTACAAGGCAAAAGTAAAGATTAGAAAGCAGAGAAGTAAACACATGCAGAGATCCTCAAACAAGGCAATTGTACCGAGGATCCGGCCTCTTGATCAAATAGAAGGCTTTTAAGCCCCAATCTTGGACAATTGCCATGTAGAACCTCCAAACAAACACTTCACATAATAAATCATTTACTTATGAATCAGCGTAAGCAGCACATCATTAGTTACAAGAGACATTCACTTCTGTTATCTAGGAACACCTTTAACTTTAACTGACAATTGCGCGGTCGTGCAACGCTGTACCCAAATAAAATTGATGTCCTTTCCCCCCCCCCCCCACAAACAGAGCTTTATTTTGGTGGTATTTGATCTCCTGTGCGATTTTTCTTTTTTGTGCTATAAACAAAAAAAGAGCGACAATTCTGAAAAAAAAAAAATCAATTGTTTTCATCATTTTAGGCCAATTTGTATTTTGCTACATATTTTTGTTCAAAAAAAATCCCAATAAGTGTATATTGATTGGTTTGCACAAAAGTTTTTGCGTCTACAATCTAGGGGAAAGATTTGTCATTTTTATTTATTTTTTTAATTTTTTTACTAGTAATGGCGGCGATTAACTATTTTTAGTGGGACTGCGACATTGCGGCGGACAGATCAGACACCTAACTGACATTTTTGACACTTTTGGAAGGGCCAGTAACATTACTACAGCAATCAGTGCTAAAAATCTGCACTGTTACTGTACTAATGACACTGGCAGGGAAGGGGTTAACACCAGGGGCGATTGAAGGGTTAAATATGTCTCTAGGGGAGGTTTTCTAACTGTGTGGAGGATGGGCTTACTGCATGAACACAGGGACCTGTGTTCCTGAATATGAGGAACACAAGATCCTTGTGTTCATTATTGACAGAACAGCGGTCTGCCGTGTTTACAATGGCAGACCGCCGTTCTGTCTTCACGGGATCGATCGCAGGTGCCTGGCGGACATCGCAGCCGCCAGACCCACTGATTGGCTCCCCCTGTGGCCAATCGGCGTGTGTACGTGCTACGGCTACGCGCGCACCCCCCATTAGCGGTCCCGCGAAACGACGTATAGGTACGCCACTTCGCAGGACAGAGCCGACCTGCCGCCGTAAAACTACGGCGGCTGGTCGGCAAGTGGTTAAAGCCAAAGTAAACCCATCCATTTAACAGCATGTGCCGGGAATGTAACACTCCCATTGGTTGTGCTCTCAACCAAACTGTCAAACCATCCAGTGCCTGGTGTCATTAAACAGAGTAGATTAAACAGAGGCCAACGATAAGAGAGTTATGTGTTTACAGAAGAAATAGTCACCAGTATTGCCAGTTGATCTTTTCCCCATTACTGGCTCGCCATGCCTTATTCTACACTGTGTCTCTGTGTGGAGGCGGCCATCTTGGTAGAGGTAGGATTTTGCTTCCTCATGTCAGAGCTGTCCCCTTGATGACTGGAGGGGTAAAAGCACAGAGCTACAGAATGGAAGAGGCAGGGAGATCCTTGCACTGCACTTCCTCAGGTACAGCTTCCTCTCCAGCAAGGAGAACATTGAGCAGAACAGTAGAGACATCACCGGATCTCACTTCAAATCTGGTGAAACTAGTTTGTCCCATACTTGGTGGTGAAGCCTGAAGCAATGAGGATGGCCTCTCTTATACTTTTGGCTCAGGACCCCTGGCAAAGAAAACAGGTGGCACAATGGTGCAGAGTTGCCTGAGGGCCTTGTAGTTCTTTCCAGCAGGTGGTACAGGTAGGGAGGCATATCAGAACTAGTCAACACTGAGCAGTTCCCCCCATAGCAGGAGTGTCAACTGAGGGTCGGCAGGCTGAAGGTGACCATAACCAGTGAGCGCCACCTTACCTTACCACGTCACAATTCTTCCTTTCTAATGTGGGCTCCAAGGAGGGGGTCTCACTGATGGCCCCAGTGTATATCATGCGGAAGAGATGCCGGACACTCTCCCGGACCGCGCCAAACTCCCTTGGAACGCACGCACATCGTAACTTCTGGGTTCCCGTGGATTGCGTGCACTCCAAGGAAATTTGGCATGGCCCGGGAGAGCGTCCCGCATCTCTGCCGCATGGTACACACTGGGGCCATCAGTGAGACCCCCTCCTTGAAACCCACCTTAGAATGGAAGAATTGTGATGTAGTAAGGTAAGGTGGCGCTCACTGGTTATTATTTCAGTTGCATTTAGGCTGTTCGATGGATACAGCAGTTATACTTTTATGAAACCACCAATCATTATACCATAGCACTCATTATACAGTTGGCACTGACTATGGTTTGATGTGTATGAATCACTAGTGTGGTTCTTTTAAGTTAAATCGAATTAACTCAATTTAATCGACCTAGTTCCACCTAATAGTGCCCCTTTGTTGGGGGCAGTGGGAGGAATAGTGTCCCATTGTTGGTGTCATTAGGAGAAATAGTGCCCTACCAGTGTCAGTGGAAGGAAATGTGCCCCTTCGTTAGTGTCAGTGGGAGGAATTGTGCCCAAACCTTGGCATCATAGAGAGGAATTGTGTCCTATCGTTGTTGTCAGTGAGAGGAATTTTGCCCCTTTGTTGATGGCAGTGGGAGGAATTGTGCCCCATTGTTGGTGTCATTAGGAGGAATAGTGCCCTACCGGTATCAGTGGGAGGAATTGTGCCCCTTCGTTAGTGTCAGTGGGAGAAATTGTTCCCAAACCTTGGCATCGTAGAGAGGAATTGTGTCCCTTTGTTGGTGTTAATGGGAACAATAGTGCCCTACTGGTGTCAGTGGGAGGAATTGTGCCCCTTCGTTAGTGTCAGTGGAAGAAATTGTGCCCAAACCTTAGCATCATAGAGAGGAATTATGTCCCTTTGTTGGTGTTAATGGGAGCAAGAGTGCCCTACTGGTGTCAGTGGGAGGAATTGTGCCCCTTCGTTAGTGTCAGTGGGAGGAATTGTGCCCAACCCTTGGCATCATAGAAAGGAATTGTATCCCTTCATTGGTGTCAGTGGGAGGAATTGTGCCCCGTTGTTGATGTCAGAGGAGGAATAGTGCCCTTCTGGTGTCAGTGGGAGGAATTGTGACCTTTCGTTAGTGTCAGTGGGAGGAATTGTGCCCAAACCTTGGCATCATAGAGAGGAATTGTGTCCCTTCGTTGGTGGCAGTGGGAGGAATGTTGCCCTGTTGTTGATGTCATAGGAGGGGTAGTGCCCTACTGGTGTCAGTTGGAGGAATTGTGCCCCTTCTTTAGCGTCAGTGGGAGGAATTGTGCCCAACCCTTGGCATCATAGAAAGGAATTGTGTCCCTTCATTGGTGTCAGTGGGAGGAATTGTGCCCCGTTGTTGATGTCAGAGGAGGAATAGTGCCCTACTGGTGTTAGTGGGAGGAATTGTGACCCTTCGTTAGTGTCAGTGGGAGGAATTGTGCCCAAACCTTGGCATCATTGAGAGGAATTGTGTCCCTTCGTTGGTGGCAGTGGGAGGAATTGTGCCCCATTGTTGATGTCATAGGAGGAATAGTGCCCAACTGGTGTTAGTGGGAGGAATTGTGCCCCTTCGCTAGTGTCAGTAGGAGGAATTGTGCCCAAACCTTGGCATCATAGAGAGGAATTGTGTACCTTCATTGGTGGCAGTGGGAGGAATGTTGCCCTGTTGTTGATGTCATAGGAGGAATAGTGCCCTACTGGTGTTAGTGGGAGGAATTGTGACCCTTTGTTAGTGTCAGTGGGAGGAGTTGTGCCCAAACCTTGGCATCATAGAGAGGAATTGTGTCCCTTCTTTGGTGGCAGTGAAAGGAATAGTGCCCCTTTGTTGGTGGCAGTGGGAGGAATAGTGCCCCTTTGTTGGTGTCATTAGGAGGAATAGTGCCCTACCGGTGTCAGTGGGAGGAATTGTGCCCCTTCATTAGTGTCAGCAGAAGGAATTGTGCCCAAACCTTGGCATCATAGAGAGGAATTGTGTCCCTTCGTTGGTGTCAATGGAAGGAATAATGCCCCATTGTTAGTGTCATTGGGAGGAATAGTGCCCTAACGTGTCAGTTGGAGAAATTGTGCTTCTTCGGTAGTGTCAGTGGGAAAAAATTGTGCCCCAAAGTTGGTGTCCATGGCAGAAATAATGGCCCATTGTTGGAGTCAGTAGACAGAACAATGCCCCAAGAGCCAGATAAAGGCAAGCGAAGGACCACATCTGGCCCCTGTGCAAAGTTTGGAGACCACTGCCTTATATGACCTCACACTGCAGATATACAGCAACGAGGATACAGAACTGAAGATCCTAAGCACAGGAAGTCCATAGTTATTTCTTAGTAGGAATTCAGGTCAAAGGGCCGACTTTTCAGGGCAATGCCTGGGCACAATTAACATTTCCATAGCATCCTGTTAAGGTCCAATTTAAAGAAGATTCGGCACCACGGACAGCTCCTGGTTCTCCTGCTGTATATGGCGGCTCTGAATGATGTACAGTAAAACCATATTGATTCAAGCAAAAAAAAAAAAAGCTCTTTACGCGGTTGGCTTCCTGCGGAGATGATGCAGTTAAGCTGATATATTCTCCCCGTATTGGTGTGAAAATGGACACTAAAATTCACTTACAGGTCCTTCTTCCCGCAGACCGCCATTTGAGCGTACGTTTTAACACCTTGCGTTGGGTCAGAATCCCATTTAAGCGCCCTGTAGCTGGCAGAACCCTGGAAGCGGCGAAGGTTTAACCTTCTGCAGGCGCCGGGGGTTTTATCAGAGGTAATCGAGCAAAAATATACTCTGGCGGGAGCCCAACTTCCATCCTGCCATAAACACCAGCTGCGTTGTATTCTGCAGGGCGAAGAACAATTTGGATGTTGACCGGAAAAGTGATTACAGCTTCTGGCCGGGTTCAGCTGTTTCCCTGGCAGCGCTTAAAAAAATCTGACACAAATTATTAAAATGAGTGCATGGCCGGGGCTGCTTACATTGAGGAAGGGATGAGAATATGGAGCTGAATAATGGATCCAGAATGCCCGAGCAGTAAGTTTCTTTATCCGGCAGCCGCTGAACACAAAACACCCAAAATGCTTTGGCCGGCGTCTGCGACTTTGGGTCATTATGTAGCATCCAACAGTGAGGATATTGTGTGATATTTAATCATGAGCCCAGGCCTGCACATATTTATGCCTGCATTTTTCCTTATGTACAGGGCTTTTTTCTCTAAAAATACGTACTCTGCCCCCCTTCCCCTCCCCCAAGTCACACATTGTCCCTGCTCTCCTCCCAATAGAGCCCCCAGCAACATTAGACCCCAACACCAGCACCAATAGATCCAACCCAGCAGCACTCAGTCAGTGACAGTGTGACCTGCTGCGATGATGCTGCTGGCGCCGGGCGTCTGTGTGGGAGGGATCGGCGCCGCCATGCAGTCAGGAGATGATCCGCCGCAGCGTGCAGCCGCCGCCCGCTGGTTATGACATCATGCCGCTCACAGCGGCTGGCGTAGGAAAGAAGGTATCCATTGCTGGAGCACAGCGGATCTGCAGCGGCCCGTATCAAAGCGGCCCCATCCTAAAGCGGCCCACCGGGAAATTTCCCGGTATCCCGGTAGGCCAGTCCGGCCTTGAATTGATCCCACCAAGAAAGGGCAGATCCTCCAGCAACAATAGACCTTCCCAAAATCAGTGGAAACCCACCCACCCACCCCCATCACCAATAGATTCACCCAGGCAATAATAGACCCGCACCAGCAACAATAGATCTCACCAAGAAAGGGCAGATCCTCCAGCAGCCAGCAACAATAGACCTTGCCAAAACCAGTGGACCCCCCCCTCCTCCAACAACAATAGATTCACCCAGGCAACAATAGACGTCCCCCAGGAGCAACAGACTCCCACCAGCAACCATATATCCATCCCAGCAACAATTGATCCCCCCATTAATAGGTAGAGCCTCTAACAGCCAGCAACACTTGACCTCCGCCAAACCAGTAGGTCCCCCAACAACAAAAGACCCCCCAGAGCAACAATAGATCCACCCAGGCCACAATAGACCCTCCCCCAACCACAGACCCTCCCTCCCACCAGCAACAATAGATCCACCCAAGCAACAATTGATCCCACCAATCAAAGGTAGATTCTCTGGCAGCCAGCAATTCTAGACCTCCCCAGACCAGTAGAGCACCCCCAGAAACAATAGATTCACCCAGAGAACAATAGACCTTCCCCAGAAAGAATAGACACCAGTTACAATAGATCTAGCCCAGCAACAATAGATTTCACCAATGAAAGGTAGATCTTCCAGCAGCCAGCAACAATAGACCTCTCCAAAAACAGTAGATCACCCCCAGCAACAATAGTTTCACCCAAACAACAGACCTCCCCCAGCAACAATAGACCCCCACCAGAAACATTAGATCCACCCAGCAACAATAGATCCACCCCAGCAACAATTGATCCCATCAATAAAAAGTGGATCGTCCAGCAGCCAGCAACAATAGACCCCCCCCTCCAAACGAGTAGACTCATTCCCAACAACAAAAGACCCCCAGCAACAATAGATTCACGCAGGCAACAAAAGACCTCCCCCAACAACAATAGACCCCCCACCAGCAACAATAGATCCACTCCAGAAACAATTGATCCCACCAATAAAAAGTAGATCGTCCAGCAAGCAGCAACAATAGACTTACCCTAAATCAGAAGATCCCTCCCAGGCAACAATAGACCTCCCCCAGCAACAACGGGCCGGCCACTTGCATTGTCCTTGTGCACGCCGCTCCTGTGCGTCCCCAAGGGCACACAGAGCGGTGATCGGGGATTGAGAGTGTCACTATGACACAGTCCATCTCCAATCAGGGTAAAGAACTAATGAAATTGGCTCTTTACCACGTGACCGGCTGTGTCCAATCACAGCCGGTCACAGAATGTCAACAAACCGCGGTAACTAACTGTTACTGATCTTGTGTGAGGAGGAGATTGCCGTAACAGTTGGTTACCGCCTACAGTGCACAATAAAACACACTGATTGACCCCCCAATAAAGAGGACCTGTAACCAGCCCATCAAAGTATCTGTCACAACCCCTCAGAGTACCCGAGTACCTGTCACCAGCCCATCAAAGTATCTGTCACAGCCCCTCAGAGTAACCGAGTACCTGTCATCAGAGTACCCGAGTACCTGTCACCAGCCCATCAGAGTACCTGTCATCAGAGTACCCTAGTACCTGTCATCAGAGTACCCAGAGTACCTGTCACCAGCCCATCAGAGTAACCGAGTACCTGTCATCAGAGTACCCAGAGTACCTGTCACCTGCCCATCAGAGTACCCGAGTACCTGTCATCAGAGTACCCAGAGTACCTGTCACCAGCCCATCAGAGTACCCTAGTACCTGTCATCAGAGTACCCAGAGTACCTGTCACCAGCCCATCAGAGTACCCGAGTACCTGTCATCAGAGTACCCAGAGTACCTGTCACCAGCCCATCAGAGTACCCTAGTACCTGTCATCAGAGTACCCAGAGTACCTGTCACCAGCCCATCAGAGTACCTGATTACCTGTCATCAGGGTACCCGAGTACCTGTCATCAGAGTACCTGTCTCCAGCCCATCAGGGTACCTGAGTACCTATCTGCAGCCCATTAGAGTACCCGAGTACCTATCTCCAGCCCATCAAAGTACTCAAGTACCTGTCTCCAGCCCATCAGAGTACCTAAGAAAACCTCTCTGCAGCCCATCATAGTACCCGAGTACCTATCTGCAGCCCAGATTACACGAGTACCTATCTGCAGCCCAGAGTACACGAATATCTATCTGCAGACCATCAGAGTACCCAAGTAACCGTCTTCAGCCCAGAATGCCCAAGTATCTATCTGCAGCCCATTAGATTACCCCAGTACCTGTCTCTAGCCCATCAGAGTACCCAAGTACCTTTCTGCAGCCCATGCATCAGAGATTATATGTTGGGGTGTTTGCTTTCCAAAATGGGGTCATTTTGTGGGTCTTTCCATTGTTCTGGTGCTCCAGGGCCTTCAAAAGTGTCATAGGTCGTTATGACATTATATGTGTAATTTATGCTCCTAGAACACCTGACGGTGCTCCTTGAATGTTGGGCCTCTGTATGTGTCCAGGCTGTGAAAAAGTGTCACATATGTGGTATTGCCATACTCAGGAGGAGTAGCAGAATGTATTGTGGGGTGTAATTGCAAGTATGCATATGCTGCGTGTGAGAAATACTTGTTATTATGACAATTTTGTGTAAAAAAAATGTATTTCTTCATTTTCCCAAGAATTGTGGGAAAAAATTAAAACTTGGAAAAACTCACATTGCCTCTTGCTAAATACCCTGGAATGTCTACTGTCCGTAAAGGGGTAATTTGGGGGGTATTTGTACTGCCCTGACATTTCAGGGCCTCAAGAATTGAGATAGGTTGTCGGTACATCAGGTGTGATCAATTTTCAATGATTGGCACCATAGCTTGTAGACTCTATAACTTTCTCACAAACTAAATAATATACACTCATTTTGGGTATTTGTACCAAAAATATGTGGCAGTATAAATTTTGGCCCAAATTTATGAAAAAAAAAATACCTATTTGCAAAATTTTATAATAGAAACTAAAACAAAATGTTTTTTTTTTTTTTTCAAATTTTTCACTCTTTTTTCACTTATATCACAAAAAAATAAAAAAACATGTGGTGATTAAATACTACCAAAAGAAAGCTCTAGTTGTGTGGAAAAAATAATAAAAAATGTGATTGGGTACAGCTTTGCATGACTGAGTAATTATCATTCAAAGTGTGAGAGCGCTGAAAGCTGAAAATTGGTCTTGGCAGGAAGGGGGTGAAAGTGCCCGGTATTGAAGTGGTTAATGACTTGGAGTCCTCTTACAGGACAGAAAAAAAGACACCCCATGCACCAATACACAAAGATT
Source organism: Pelophylax lessonae (assembly GCF_965119305.1). Classification (NCBI taxonomy): domain Eukaryota; kingdom Metazoa; phylum Chordata; class Amphibia; order Anura; family Ranidae; genus Pelophylax; species Pelophylax lessonae. The sequence continues at coordinate 9,386,650 of NC_138777.1, read as the reverse complement.
TCAATAAAAGATTCTGAGTCCATCATCTGACAAAATGATAAATCTCGTCTAACTAAAATCGGTGGAATCCAGAAGTAGATAAACACCTCAACGGGGCGCGCTTTTCTAGCAAACCGCGTGTTTCTCTAATGCGACTTACGAATGGATGATTATAATAACAACGTTTCACACCTCCCCTCCTCCCAGAGCTACAATTGTACCCGGCCGGGATTTTAATCGCTGGGTTGCTGTATCTGTAGGAGCTGTGCGATGGGTGTTTCCCACTGCCACTCAGAATCACGCTGCGATAATACATTGCCGCGTCACCTGCTGTGTTAAAAGTTTGAAGAGCAATTCTGAGTGTCTTTTGGTGTTAGACCCAGCATGCTTATTGCAGAGAATGCGTGTTTTCTCTGTGCCCATTAACACGCGATAGCGGATCATGCGCACGCACATACACGCAGGTGTTGGCTGTGTTGTACAATTCAAACTTTTGGTGGAAATATGGAGAAAGCAACGGGCCGCAAAATTGCTAAACCTGCAATGTCAACTGAGCAGAATATATTGCTGCCAATTTTGTGGTGAGTTTTCACTTACAGTATCTCACAAAAGTGAGTACACCCCTCTCATTTCTGTAAATATTTTATTCTATCTTTTCATGTGACAACACTGAAGAAATGACACTTTGCTACAATGTAAAGTAGTGAGTGTACAGCTTGTATAACAGTGTAAATTTGCTGTCCCCTCAAAATAACTCAACACACAGCCATTAATGTCTAAACCGCTGGCAACAAAAGTGAGTACACCCCTAAGTGACAATGTCCAAATTGGGCCCAATTAGCCATTTTCCCTCCCCGGTGTCATGTGACTCATTAGTGTTAGAAGGTCTCAAGTGTGAATGGGGAGCAGGGGGGTTATTTGGTGTTATCGCTCTCACTCTCTCATACTGGTCACTGGAAGTTCAACATGGCACCTCATGGCAAAGAACTCTCTGAGGATCTGAAAAAAAGAAATGTTGCTCTACATAAAGATTGCCTAGGCTATAAGAAGATTGCCAAGACCCTGAAACCAAGCTGCAGCACGGTGGTCAAGACCATACAGCGGTTAAACAAGATAGGTTCCACTCATAAAAGGCCTCGCCATGGTCGACCAAAGATGTTGAGTACAGGTTGAGTTTCCCAAAGAGGTTGTCTTTGGGAAATAGAGGTATGAGTGCTTCCAGCATTGTTGCAGAGGTTGAAGGGGTGGGGGGTCATCCTGTCAGTGCTCAGACCATACGCCACACACTGCATCAAACTGGTCCGTGTGGTTGTCATTCCAGAAGGAAGCCTCTTCTAAAGATGATGCACAAGAAAGCCCGCAAACAGTTTGCTGAAGACAAGCAGACTAAGGACCTGGATTACTGGAACCATCTCCTGTGGTCTGATGAGACCAAGATAAACCGGGCCCTCCAACACTCTTCCTCCTTCCTTACCCCCCCCCCCCCCTGATCTCCTTCAGCTTAAACTTTGACCACTCTTTAATTTTGCTTTGAAAACCTAAGGGTTCCATGAATTGAGAACTCCCGGATGAGCCCCCAACACCCTTCCCCCTTCTTTACGTCCTCTCCTTCATCCTACTGCATTACACTCTTTACGACCTCCTACATTCAGGCCAACATTACCTCTCCATTTCCCTCTCCCCTTTGCCTTTAGAAGCTGCAGCAAGTCAAATAGAGACAACCTCATTTCCTGGCTGTAGGACGTGTCCAGCATCATCGAGTCTTTTCCACCCCAGCCTTAATGTCCCTGGCCCACCCCCTTCAGTCATTGGATTTAGGTCTTGGAGGCTCAGCATTACATGTGGGCATTCTGTTTGCAAATCCGGCTCCAGATTGCTGGCATCAGGGCTGAGGGCTTCTGAGAGAAGGAGGAGGCAGGGTGATATGATGTTTTCAGAAAGCTATGTAAAGCATCCTGCCGGCCTTTCTCACCAGCCATGATCTGTTTGCATTGCATAGAGAAACACAGAGACTCAGTGATGACATTACTAGGACCAGTGGCGGCTGGTGCACGGTAATTCGGGGGAGGGGGTCGGCAAACCAATGCACACAACCCCCCCCCTGTCCGTCCTTCAGTCTCTGTCATTCAGTCAGTCAGTTGGCAGGCGACTCGTCCCCCCCCCCCCACAACGGTCTGCCTCCTTACCTCCTGTCCAAGCCAGGGAGTGCTGGATGGCTGAGCCGCTGTCCTTCTCCTCCAGCCATGTCTCTTCTGCCTCTTCCTGGCCACTGCTTAGTAAGATCGCTGCTCCTTTTGGCCAACCTTGAAAGGGGTCTCACAACCCTCTGATTTGCTGGGAGGAGAGTCAGTGTGACAATAGTGAATATTCATTCGCTATTGTCACACAACTGGGTGGGCTCAGGGCGCAGTGCTCTGCGCCCCGAGCCCACCCTTTTTTGAAGCCTATTAGAGCCTCTGGCTCTAATCACGTGCTTAAAAAAAAAAAAGAAAAAATTCCCTATTGGAATCCATATGTCCGGCGTTCTGCATGTAGATTAGGGGGCCGGATGCATGGATGGGGGGGGGGGCGCCCCCAATGGATGGGCCGCCCCTGACTAGGACTAAAATAAAGTATGTCATTAAGATGGAAATATTTCATTTAAAAATGTGCTTAGTATGTTGATGAATGGGGAGAGGGAACCAGGGAAGGCAAAATAAAGGCAGATTTAACTTAGTGAGAGCAGAGTAGGCAGTTTAAGCTTCTATCGCACATAGTGAGAAGCTCACAGTGTGCAGTGAAATCAGAGGAAGCCATTCCAGTCCAGGAGAGGAGCCGGTACAACTGTGCAAGACTGAAGGGGAGGCCGGAGCTCAGCATTAAATGTGGTTATATATTTAGTAAATTCAGCAATCCGATTCAGCCGAATCCGTTCACAAAGCGATAACACACATTTTTTTGCCATCATTATATTTCCCCACAAGGATCACTATGGTTTTGTGAATTGGCCCTTATCTCTTTTTAAGCAAAGTTTATAAACTTGAAAAATCCTCTTTAAAATCCTGAACTGGCTTCTGTTTGCCTTTAAATAATGATGTCTTTCAGCATTATGCCTCATTTTGATGGCATCCACTATAAAACGCGTCCTCTTTTTATGAGAGCCAATAAGAAATGTAACAAATCCCATTATCCGAGAGCGAAGCCCTTTTCTCCGGAACATTCATAATGATCTGACCACCATCTGGCTGGTGCGGGAAATTCAGCCTCCACGTCAGCTGTCATTTCAGCAGCATCGGAGAGCCGTCCAACTGGCAGAGCGCGCGGAGAGAGAGCTCAAGGACGTATCGCGGCTCTGTGGAATGATGGCGATAATGTGAATATATACAGATTAGGATGTGACTGGGGCAGGGTGCATTTTTTTACCAGCGCTGGAAAAAGAGCTGAAAGATTTAAGGTGATTTAGAGGTATTTTAAGGCTGCGCCATTTTTTCAAATTTGTTTTAAAGGAAAGCTACCTTTTTTGCCTTTAGAATCGACTGAAAGGAAAACACAGGCGCCACTCTAAGTGCAGTAACTTGAGATTTATTGAATTGAACCAAAGAAAGAGGTACTCACAATGGTAATGGTATACAAGGCTCATAAGCAAACACTCCGGTATGGGATCAGGATGGCTTGAGCGGTTGCGGTAGGCAGGCTGTGAGCGGTAGCTGGCCGCACTTCCTAGTCCCGGGGACACTCTGAGGCCGATTTGATCGGCCTGAGGAAGGAGCGCATGCTCCGAGAACGCGTTGCCAGTGCCATGACGTAATCACGCTTCCGGAAGTGACAACGGATCGGCATCAGAGTGTCCCAGGGACTAGAAAGTGCGGCCAGCTACCGCTCACAGCCTGTCTACCGCAACCGCTCAAGCCATCCTGATCCCATACCGGAGTGTTTGCTTATGAGCCTTGTATACCATTACCATTGTGAGTACCCCTTTCTTTGGTTCTATTCAATAAATCTCAAGTTACTGCACTTAGAGTGGCGCCTGTGTTTTCCTTTCAGTCGACTCCAAGCATCTTCTACTTGTCACTAGAGCTGCCTCAGGAGTGCATCTTGCGATTTTTTATGGACCTTTTATGGACCTTTTTACATATGGACTTATGAATTGTCCCTTTAGTTGACAACAATTTACTCCCTGGTTGTTGTTTATTCTTAGTGATACTAGTGTAGTCCCTGGTGATACTTTTCCTTCCCCGTTATGCGCCAGCTGTTTATTTTTACCTTTTTTTCTTTTAGTCTTCTTTTGATTTATTGAGATGAAACTGAGAGTCCATTGAAAACATGGCACAAGTGGATAGTTGATTAATACTCAAGTTAACTCCAAACCACAGGAAGCTATTGCAGGATAGCAGACCACTGACCAAAATAGCTGTGGCCAGGGAATACCTCACCCCTCAGTCACACATAACAAAGGGGGAGGGATGCTGATAACATCATTGACCTGATGCGGCCATATTGGGTCAGTGGTGTCACCAAAATCCTGCCTCTTTGCTACATGCATCAGAAGGACAGGGATTTACCCTGCTGCAACCTATAATGTGATAGTTCTTTCCAGTTTGGGATAAAATGGGTTCAGCCTGAGCCTTAGCTCATTGCACGACGTCAACCTATGACGAAACGCGTCAGGAGGAGCCTACAGCGACGCTAGCCCACACGAGGAGACGTGGCGGCCATTTTGTTGGCGGGACAAAGACGCAAGGGGAATTTCCATTCTGCTCCAATATATCCACCATCCTGTAAGCTGCTTTTCACTTATTTGCGTGATAATAAACTATTTGTACATATTACGCTATGGGCATATTCTTGTCTTGTTTTTGGAGGCAATTGTTCCTGACATTCTGGAGGAGTGCTGATTGTATTCATGTGTGAACGCTGAACATGGCCTTTGTAATGAGGGTCCATGTCATCCGGTAAGAGGCAGTGTGTCTTTCAACTTGGTGGTGGTCTTGGAATTTGGATTTTTCAATCTGTACACACATCTTTGTGGAGTTGATAATAACACTTGTGGACTTTCCTTGCATATGGACTTGCACATTTTAGATTAGCGCTACACCTTTAATATATACTTGCTTATTGATCTGATTTTTACAATTTGGATCTGTGGTAGCTGCTTTTCACCTACTTTTATTATATTTTAACCTAAGCACAGCAATACTTTTATATATCATGGCCACATGCCAAAGTTTGTTTAATGAGGTTGTCCAAATGTGGCCATCTGGGCATATTAAGTCTATGACATCACCAGTAACCCCACCTCATTTTCATTCTTTGGGATACTCTTGCAACGGCCTATTGGTTCTGTAGCTCTTTATATAATGTGATAGTTTCCTTTGGGTTTGGGGTGAACTGGGTTTGGCCTGAACCTTAGCTCATCACGCAAGCTCAATAGCACACACTTTGGGTTTGGGGTGAACTGGGTTTGGCCTGAACCTTAGCTCATCACGCAAGCTCAATAGCACACAAGTGGAGTCCGATCTCTTGGTCAGCTTTCATAAGACAGCAGGCCATCAGCCCAAGTAGTTGTGACAGGTAAATTACCCACCCCAGGGCTTCATGTAATAAAGGGCTGAGGATGTTAGTGACATCATTGACCTAATTTGGCCACATATTTGGTCAAAGATATTGTCCAAATATGATAATGTAGCCATTTGAAGTCAATGAAGTCACAGGAATCTGTGCCTCTTTGTTGCATGCAGCTGTAGGGCAGGGAACGTCCCAGCTGCAGCCTATTGGTCTGGCAGCCCAATATGTAATATGACAGAAAAAATTGTGAGGAGCTATGGACTGGAGGACACCAACCAACTAGCTCCGCACAAAAGAAAAACTGGACTTTCTAAGGCACGCCATGGAATGAATCATCGCGACTCACAATTTATAAAATATATGATTTTATTCAAAAACAATTAAAAAATGAGGACAAAACAGACAATCCTCATTCATAACATACATAACAAAAAAAAACAGAAGAAAGAAACATTGCTAAAATGAATAACCTAGGACTATTTCTAGCCCAAGTGATCCCAGGGGATCGGTAGGAGAAATGTGTAGGTTAATGCTATAAATGTTACAATATCATAGTAGTTTATACATTGCAGAATCCTATCTGATCTGTAGGTCTACGCGTTTCACATCGTGCTTCTTCAGGACCAAATTTGTATCAGAGATTTCTGCCTAAGGGGTATAGCCAATGCCTCCCGGGCGGACATAGAGGGCGCGGATGAATTGAACCTTAGGTACCTTCTTGTCAAGATTGGCAATCAGCAAAATAAGTTTTGTGTATAATTTCAAATCAATAGTTGAACAGGGGATCAGGAAAGTCCCATGATAAAGACATCACTGAAGATATGTAATTATAGGGTGAATTCCGTATCAGTATATGACAAGAAGGAAAATTGGTAGATAAAGGTTCAATCCAGAAGTAGGCTTACTTGCACCTCTTAAAATTCAACTCTCATGTGACAAGGGCATAGAGAAAAAGAAGAAAAGTTGTGGCCGACAACCAGTTCCTGTGTTAGAAAAAGAGGATATTGTCCCTGTAGATTTTTGTCAGGTGTCCGGTAGGACCCTGAGCCTTAAGATAATTAGATGCCCCTGGTCTGGCAGGTGGATAGGGGAAATCGGTAAATTTCTACCCTTCAAGCCCAATTATAGGGCTTTTATGCCTCCTTGTGTGGAGAGTGCCCCGGGTCTGACGGCGGCGGGATTTTTGGGGGCACTCTCCACACAAGGGCAGAAATCTCTGATACAAATTTGGTCCTGAAGAAGCACGCTGCGAAACGCGTAGACCTACAGATCAGATAGGATTCTGCAATGTATAAACTACTATGATATTGTAACATTTATAGCATTAACCTATACATTTCTCCCACCGATCCCCTGGGATCACTTGGGCTAGAAATAGTCCTAGGTTATTCATTTTAGCAATGTTTCTTTCTTCTGTTTTTTGTTATGTATGTTATGAATGAGGATTGTCTGTTTTGTCCTCATTTTTTAATTGTTTTTGAATAAAATCATATATTTTATAAATTGTGAGTTGCAATGATTCATTCCATGGCGTGCCTTAGAAAGTCCAGTTTTTCTTTTGTGCGAAGCTAGTTGGTTGGTGTCCTCCAGTCCATAGCTCCTCACAATTTTTTCTCTCGTAATTTTTGGATGACGGCACTGTTGGGTAGTTCATTTTCTTTTGTTGTGTATGTAATATGACAGTTTCCTGTGAGTTTGGGATGAACTGGGTTTGGCCTGAACCTTACGTCACACAACCTCAATGGTACACAAGTAGATAGTAGATTAATAATAAAGTAGGGGCCCAAACCCCTGGGAAGCTATCACATAGGTGCACGCTGCCAGCCCAACTAGCTGCATCTGGGGAATTTTCCTTCCCCACAGCCACATTTAACAAAAGAGGGGGGGGGATGTCGGTGACATCAATGACCTAATATGTCAACATGGCCATATTTAGTCAATGATGTCACCAGCATTCCCATTCCTTTGTTACATGCAGCTGTGGGGTTGGGAATTTCCCTGCCATAGCCTTTTATCCCAATATATAATGTGACAATTTCCTGCAGGCATGGGTCAAACTGGGTTCAAACTGATTTGTCCCCATTTATGAAATTGCCTTTTGACTTTGCTCTGTTTCTGTTCCTGCTTAGCTGCCATCTACACAGATTTGCTTGAGGGCCGCAACCTGAAACACCCACCAGAAAGGTCTATCACTCCTTGCGGGGGAGTCTGGGGAAGATGTGGTGGCATGTACCTTGGACATACTTGAGGTTCACATTCTCTCCAAACATGCAAATAGCACAGAGGGTCCACTATTCGGTTTATCTGTAACACAAAAGTAATACAGTGAAAGTATTCACAGCGCTTTACTTTTTCCACATTTTTTGTTATGTTACAGCCTTATTTCAATGGATTAATTTCATTCTTTTCTTCAAAATTCTACAAACAATCCCCCATAATGACAACATGAAATTAGTTTGTTTGATATTTTTGCAAATTTAATAAAAATAGAAATTAAAAAAACATCCCATAAGAATTACACCCTTTGCTCAATACTTTGGGGAAGCTTATTTGGCACCAATTACAGCCTCCAGTCTTTTTGAGTATGATGCTACAAGCTTGGCACTCCTATTTTTGGGCAGTTTCTCCCATTCTTCTTAGCAGGACCTCTCAAGCTCCTTCAGGTTGGATGGGGGAGGGTCGGTGCACAGCCATTTTCAGATCTCTCCAGAGATGTTCAATCGGGTTCAAGTCTGGGCTCTGGCTGAGCCACTCAAGGACATTCACAGAGTTGTCCCATAGCCACTCCTTTGTTATCTTGGCTGTGTGCTTAGGGTCGTTGTCCTGTTGGAAGATGAACCTTTGCCCCAGTCTGAGGTCCAGAGTGCTCTGGAGCAGTTTTTCTTCAAGGATGTCTCTGTACATTGCTGCATTCATCTTTCCCTCCATCCTGACTAGTCTCCCAGTTCCTGCTATTGAAAAACATCCCCACGGGGATGGTATTGGCCAGGTAATGAGCGGCGCCTGGTTTCCTCCAGACATGGAGGCCAAAGAGTTCAATCTTTGTTTTATCAGACCAGAGAAAATTGTTTCTCATGGTCTGAGAGTCTGTCAGGTGCCTTTTGGCAAACTCCAAACGGAGTGGATTCCGTCTAGCCACTTTACCATACAGGCCTGATTGGTGGAGTGCTGCAGAGATGGTTGTTCTTCTGGAAGGTTCTCCTCTCTCCACAGAGAAATGCTGGAGCTCTGTCAAAGTGACCATCAGGTTCTTGGTCACCTCCCTGACTAAGGCCCTTCCCCCCCGATCGCTCAGTTTGGCAGCTTGCTCTAGGAAGAGTCCTGGTGGTTCCAAATGTCTTCCATTTACAGATGACGGCAGTCACTGTGCTCATGAAATTTTTCTGTACCCTTCCCCCGATCTGTGCCTCCATACAATCCTGTCTCGGAGGTCTACAGACAATTCCTTGAACTTCATGGCTTGGTTTGTGCTCTGACATGAACTGTTACCTGTGGGACCTTATATAGACAGGTGTGTGCCTTTCCAAATCATGTCCTATCAACGGAATTTACTACAGATGGACTCTAATCAAGTTGTAGAAACATCTCAGGGATAATCATTGGAAACGTGATGCACCTGAGCTCAACTTTGAGTGTCATGGCAAAGGCTGTCATACCTATGTACATGGATTTTTTAAAATTTGTAATAAATTTGCAAAGATTTCAAACAAACTTCTTTCACATTGTCTTTAGTGTCGGTTCACACTATGGCGATCCGACTTCGGGGGGGCGACCTAAGAAGTCGCCGTGCACCGCGACTTCGGCGCGACTTGCACGGGCTTCACATAATGGAAGTCAACGCAAGTCGCTCCGACTTGTGTCAAAAGTAGTACAGGAACTATTTTCTAAGTCTTGAGTCGCTCCTATTAGAACAGTTCCGGTAGCAACCAAGTCGTCTGACAAGTCGCGGTAGTGTGAACCGGGACTCATGGGGTATTGTTTGTAGAATTTTAAGGAAAATAATTTATTGAATGAATTTTGGAATAAGGCTGTAACATAAAAATGTGGAAAAAGTGAAGCGCTGTGAATACTTTCTGGATGCACTGTACATTTTTGGAAGTTTCCATTACTGTTCAATCACCAGGCTGTGAGGGACCAAGCTTTGTTTCTTAGACCTTTCAGGAATAGCAAAGTCCCCAACCCATCAGGAGCGGCTGTTTCACAAGACTGGCTGAACAGATTCACAAATCTTTTTCATTGTAACAGTTTGCATACAAACTACTGTATACGTATTGTCAAACGTTTAGAGGAACTTCAAAGAAACTCAACTGGCTGAGGCTGTAATTGCCACAATCCCTTCTTAGTGTTTGTAGACAATCTCCTCTTTGAATGGGATTTATGGGCAATTAACCAGTTCCCGACCGCTCACGCTATATTTACTGTGGCAGGCTGGCTCTTACAGGCAAAACAACGTAGATCTACGTCGCTCGCCTGGGAGGAGCTAGGGGGCGAGCACGCGCCGCCGCCAGCGTGCTCCCGCCCCTGCTCGTCAGCGGGGATCCAGATGCGTTGTCAGGCATCTCCGATTGCCGCCTGACACCCACGATCGCTCCCCGCAGAGAGAGAAGGACGGTCGGCTGTTGTAAACATAGCCGACCGCCCTTCTCCCTGGGATGATCATAGAGATCATGTGATCCTTCTATATAGGATCGCATGTCTCTATGGTCATCTCAGAAGCCACGCCCCCCCGACAGTTAGAATCATTCCCCTAGCGTCACATTTAACCCCTTGATCACCTATACTGTTAACCCCTTCCCTGCCAGTGTCATTATTACAGTAACAGTGCATATTTTTAGCACTGATTACTGTAGTACCTGGTACCCCCAAAAGTGTCAAAAATGTCAGTTAGGGGTCCAATCTGTTGCAGGCCCGCTAAAAATTGCAGATCACCGCCATTACTAGTAAAACAAACAAACAATAAAAATGACATAAATCTTTCCCGTAGTTTGTAGACACAATAACTTTTGCGCAAACCAATCAAAATACGCTTATTGCGATTTTTTTTTTTTTTTACCAAAAATATGTAGCAGAAAACAAATTGGCCTCAAATGTTAAAAAAATTAGATTTTTTAATTTTTTTTTTGGGGAATGTTAGATAGCAGAAAGTGAAAAATATTGTTTATTTTTTTATTTTTTTCAAAAAATAAAAATAGCACAGGTGATCAAATACCACCAAATGAAAATCTATTTGTGGGGAAAAAAAGGACGTAAATTTTATTTGGGTACAGCATCGCACGACCGCGCAATTGTCCGTTAAAGTAACGCAGTGCCGAATCGCAAAATAGGGCCTGGACATTAAGGGGGCAAATCCTTCTGGTCTTAGCCTCGGTTCACACTAGGGCGACCTGTTAGGCGACCTGGTCGCCTCACAGGTCGCCGCAGGTCGCCTCCCATAGGGAAGCTGCGGACCCGTTCTAATAGGAGCGACACAAGTCGCTCCGACCTAGAAAAAGGGTCCGGAGCTTCTTTGGGGCGACCAGGAGGCGACCGCCATAGACTTCAATGCTATGAAGTTCGTGGCGGCCGCTCTGAGGTCGCGGCGCGCTGCTCGCACCGCGACCTCGGAGGTCGCCCCGGGAAGTAGCGTCGCGGTAGTGTGAACCGGTGCTTAAAGTGGTTAAACAACCGTGTATAATAAAAAAATATAGTTTATTTTTGAATTTTTAAAATGCATATATATAAAGCTGTAAAGCTATAAAACATTCCAAAAAAAAAAAGTTTAGAGGAACTTGAGTGGGCTGCACATATCCCTGACTTAAGGGGGTAGTATACCGCTTTTTTCCACTTTTACCTACAGGTAAGCCTATAATAAGGCTTACCTGTAGGTACGATTAATATCTCCTAAACCGTCACGATTTAGGAGATATTTGCAGTGCAAGCAGCCGCTCACGCGAGCGGCGCATGCACTCTGAAGGTCTGGCGGACCTTCAGCTTTCCTTGCCGGGAGCTTGCCGGAAAATGACTCCCGTGCGCATGCACGGGAGTGACGTCATCGCGGCTCCGGCCAATCACAGTGCCGGAGCCGCCAAACCCGGAAAAGACGCCGAGGGATCATGTCAGCTCCCACAGCAGTGTCCGGGGGTCCATGTCGGGGCTTCGTTATAAGTTAAAGCGGAGTTCCAGCCATTTACTCACCTGTCCAACGGTCCAGCGATGCGGCCGCCGGAAGCCTCGATCCTCTCCCTCGGCGCCGGCATCACTGCTGTGGGCACCCGGCTGTTACAGTTTGCGGCTTCACAGCCGGGTACCCACTGCGCATGCGCGAGTCGCGCTGCGCGCCGTGATTGGCCGGCAATCTTCTGGGACCTCTGACGTGTCCCAGAAGATTGCAGGGAGGGAGGGGGAGAGGAGAACTTCCGCTCAGGGCGCCGCGGCGCTCCGAGCGGAAGTGGGAGCGGGTACCTGTCAAAACTAGGTACCCGCTCCCCCCCCCAAAAAATGACATGCCAAATGTGGCATGTCGGGGGGTCAGGACTCCCTAAAGCGGAAGTTCCACTTTTGGGTGGAACTCCGCTTTAAGTTATTCATAATGAGCTAGTATACGTTGCATACTAGCTCATTATGCCTTTGTCTTGCAGGGTTTTTTTTTTCTTTTTTTAGGTTTACAACCGCCTGAAACCCTACAAAGATCTTTCAGATAAATTGCAATGCAAGCCAAGTCTTCTTGACCAACATCAGTAACTGATCTCAAGAAAACTCTTGGCTGAATGGGTGCAAATTCCCACAAACACAATCCAAAATTTGGGAAGAATCCTCCCCAGATGAGTAGAGGCTGTTAAAGCCTTCCCAGAAGAAAGGAGGCCAAAAAGTCTTCCCAGAAAAATGGAGGCTGTTAAAGCCTTCCCAGAAGAGTAGAGGCTGTTAAAGCCTTCCCAGAAGAGTAGAGGCTGTTAAAGCCTTCCCAGAAGAAAGGAGGCTAATAAAATCTTCCCAGAAAAATGGAGGCTGTTAAAGCCACAAAGTGGGTAACTCCATATGTCCATATGTACGCCATGGTTTTGGAATGGGATGTCCAACAATCCCATATGGGTTTATTGTTGAGGCTTCCAATGACTTCTGAACACGTAGTTTATGTGTATGTCAACTGTATTTTCTGAAATTCAAACCAATCTTCCCTCTACTATAAAAGTCACAGAGAAGACCCATGACCCCATAGTAACACAAGGCAGCCAACCTCATGTGGAATAAAACTTGTACTCTTAGCTGGGCCATAACCCGTAATATGTTACGAGAGCGAAAATGTCAGGAGAACGTTGTGCCTTGTGGTTTATTGATTTGGCGTCACTGCGTACACACAAACATGGAATTGGATGACAGAAGTGAACCGCTGATCCGTCCGAGGTCCCTCATAGGAGATGTAGTTATTTTTTTCTTGACACAATTTTTTTTTTGGTCGTGTTTATATTTTAACCAGTTCTGGACTGGAAGGATTTGCCCACTTAACCGGTTGCCGCCTGCCGCAAGTACATATACTGCGGCGGTCAGCCCTGGCCAGGCAAAGTGACGTATGGGTACGTCACTAGCCTGTAAGCCAATAGAGGGCGAGCACGCACCCCCGGAGGCACGCTTCCCCCCCCCCCCGGCTCGTTCACGGACACCTCTGTGCGTGGGTCCACCGGTCACTCGCAATCATCCACTGTGAAGGGAGAAAGGCAGGCGGCTGATGTAAACAAAGCCGCCTGTCATTCTCCCCTGTGTAACAGCAGAGATCTTACGGTCCTGCTATGTAGGACCGTTGATCTGTGCTGTTACATGTAAAGCCACATCCCTGCACAGTTAGAAGCACGCCCCTAGGGACACACTTAACCCCTCCTTCCCCAATAAAGTTAACCTCTTCCCTGCCAGTGTAATTTTACAGTAACAGTGAATATGTATAGCAATGATTACTGTAGTAATGTCACTGGTAACCCCAAAAGTGTCAAAAATGTCAGTCAAGGGTCGGATCTGTCCGCCACAAAGTCGCAGTCCCGCAAAAAAAATTGCAGATTGCCGCCATTACTAGTTAAAAAAAAAAACAACAAAAATGACAAAAATCTTTCCCTTAGTTAGTAAACGCAATAACTTTTGCGTAAACCAATCAAAATACACTTATTGTGATTTTTTTTACCAAGCATAAGTAGCAGAAAACAAATTGGCCAAAAATGTTAAAAAATTTTAATTTTTAAATTTTTTTGGGGGGAGAATTTCATATAAAAAAATGTGAAAAATATTGTTATTTTTGCAAAATGGTCGCTCTTTTTTTGTTTATAGCGCATGATCAAAAAATCGCACAGGTGATCAAATACCACCAAAAGAAAGCTCTGTTTGTGAGAAAAAAAGGACGTCAAATTTGTTTGGGTACAGCGCCGCACGACCGCGCAATTGTCCGTTAAATTCACACAGTGCCGAATCGCAAAATAGGCCCTGGTCAGGAAGGGGGTAAAATCTTCCGGGGCTTAAGTGGTTAAGGACCAGGCCATGTTTTACAATTCGGCACTGCTTTACTTTAATGGACAATTGCGCGGTCGTGCAACGCTTTACCCTAAAAAAAATTGATGTCCTTTTTGTCCCGGATATAGAGATTTCTTTTGGTGGTATTTGATCACCTGCGCAATTTTTATTTATTGCGCTATAAACAATAAAAAGAGGGACAGTTTTGAAAAAAAAAAAAACAATATTTTTTCACTTTCTGCTATATAACATTCCCAAAAAAAAAAAATCAAATGTTTTTCATCCTTTTAGGCCAATTTGTATTCTGCTACAAAAAAAGAGCGACAATTCTGAAAAAAAAAAAAAAACTATATTTTTCACTTTCTGCTATATAACATTCCCCCTCAAAAATTGAAAAATCAAAATTTTCATCATTCATTTTTCATTAGGCCAGTTTGTATTCTGCTACATATTTTTGGTAAAGAAATCGCAATAAGCGTATTTTGATTGCTTTGCACAAAAGTTATCGCGTCTACTAACTACTGGAAAGATTTATGTCACTTTTATTTAAATATTTTTACTAGTAATGGCAGCGATCAGCGATTTTTAGCGGGAATGTGACATTGCGGCGGACAGATCGGACCCCTAACTGACATTTTTTTTACACTTTTGGGGGGACCAGTGACATTACTGCAGTAATCAGTGCTAAAAATATGCACTGTTGCTGTACTAATGCAGGGAAGAGGTAAACCCAGGGGCGATCAAAGGGTTAAGTATGAGCCTAGGGGAGTGTTTTCTAACTGTATGGGGGAGGGACTTGTGGAATCAACACAGAGACCTGTGATCCTAAATAGGAGGATCACAGGCGCTCTGTGTTCTTTGCAGAGAGAACAACGGTCTGCTGTGCTTACCACAGCAGTTCGTTGTTCTCTCTCCACGGGGAGTGATCGCGGGTGCCCAGTAGCCCTGTGGATCAGCTTCCCCGCTGCCTAATGGGGATAGGCGCGTGGCTCCAGCGCCGTGCCTATTCCCCCAGGAGTGCTCCCACGCAGCCGAGCCAGCCTGCCACAGTATATCTGCAGCAGGTGGTCAGCAAGTGGGTAACATACACTATATTACCAAAAGTATTGGGACGCCAGCCTTTGCATGCACATAAACTTTAATGACATCCCAGTCTTAGTCTGTAGGGTTCAATATTGAGTTGGCCCACCCTTTGCAGCTATAACAGCTTCAACTCTTCTGGGAAGGCTGTCCACAAGGTTTAGGAGTGTCTATGGGAATGTTTGACCATTCTTCCAAAAGCGCATTTGTGAGGTCAGGCACTGATGTTGGATGAGAAGTCCTGGCTCACAGTTTCCGCTCGAATTCCTCCCAAAGGTGTTCTATGGGGTTGAGATCAGGACTCTGTGCAGGCCAGTCAAGTTCCTCCACCCCAAACTCGCTCATCCATGTCTTTATGGACCTTGCTTTGTGCACTGGTGTGCAGTCATGTTGGAACAGGAAGGGGCCATCCCCAAACTGTTCCCACAAAGTTGGGTGCATGAAATTGTCCAAAATTGTCTTGGTATGCTGACACCTTAAGAGTTCCCTTCACTGGAATTAAGGGGCCAAGCCCAACCCCTGAAAGACAACCCCACACCATAATCCTCTAATTGTTCTGAATCATTAACTCTTTGTTTCACCATGTCCTTTATTGATACTGAATGGGAGGGTCTTATTCATTAAGATCACCTGGAGCACTCTCAGTGTTTTCATCAGGAAAGTTGCATGGACTGCATCTGTTTAGAAGTACATTTCTATTGCAGGGGATGCCTAAACTCTGACTTGTATCTGAGAAAATCAATGAGCCAATCACACTAGGAGAAAATTACATCTCGGGGGGGGGGGGGCACCTCCAGGTTGCCATAGTGCTTTAAATTTTAAAGAATAAAACAATAAATTACAACATGACTTGTGTATCAGTTGTATCCGCTGCTGTATATCAGGGCCTTTTTTTCAGCAGGAGCACCGCAGGGGAACGCAATTCTGGCACCTCCAGCACTGAATGCATGTAATAGTAAGGGATGCTGAAAGGTCTGGAGGATCTATAGTAACTGGTAAATTGGGTCTGTAAATTGGATCTGTTTTTGCAAGGTGGTCTATTGTTGCTAGTTGGCATCTTATGTTGCTGAGGGGTCAATTGTTTTTGGCAGGGATCTACTGTTGAGGGAGAGATCTATTGTTGCTTGCTGCTGAAAGATCTGTTGTTGCTGCTGGTGGTCTAATGTTGCTGGGGTGGATCTATTATTGCTGATGTGGTTGTAAAAGGGGGCCCATTGTTGCAGGGGGGGGGTTAATGTTGTGTGAAGGATATATTGTTCCTGGTGGATCTGTTATTGCTGGAGGGATCTATTGTTGCTGGGGTGTATTATTTTTTTATTGGTGGGGGGAATCTATTGTTCCTGGGGTGTGGTCTATTATTGCTGGGGTGCGGTCTATCGTTGCTGGGGAGAGATCTATTGTTGCTGGGTGAATCTGTTATTTATTGCTGGGGGATCTAGTGAGGCTGGGATGAGGTCTACTGTTGCTGGGGTGGAGTTTGTTGCTGGCTGCAGGGGATCTATTTTACTGCTTTTTTTGTTATCATTAACATATTACTTAGAAATTACTTAACACCACAAAAGAATACTTGGTTCTGTATTCTCTAAAAGCGGTGGTACTGGGAGGTGGGTAGGGGGTGGAACCAAGGGATGGTGCTCAGGGGTGAGTAGGGGGCGGAGGCAAGGGGTGATTTAAAAGGGGGAGTTCCTGCACCTATTCTCTAAGGAAAAAAAAAAGCCCTGCTGTATATTATTTTTTATTTGTGTTTAAAATGTTGTATATAGCCCTACAAAACAAATACACAGTGCAAAGACCACATGGGTTTTGCTGCATAACTGCAGACAGGAAGAGGAAACTTTATTCCAGGAAAATACAGAGCATACAATGCAGCTACAAATTTATAAACACTGCCATCTACTGGTTGAAGAATATATTTCTACTAAATATTGATGTATGGTAGTTATTGCATAAAAGACGATTCTGTATTCCAACAATTTGCTATTTTTTCCACAAAAGTAGAGTTACCTGGAAACAAGGGATCACAAATTAGCAGAATACAGAGAAGGGGGCAGTGTGTGGGACCTCGGAGAGGTAGGCTCCCCCCCCCCCCCCTGTATGTATCTCAAGGCTTGATTTTCAGTTGTAATTGGAGCACACCTTAGATTGCAAAAAGCCATCATGAGCAGTTTCTATCATTATTGATAAAGCTGGAGTCTTCAGGAGGGAATTACTGCCGGCAGCGCGCAGATAACACGAGGCGGCTCGGTGAAATGAGTAAAAATAGAACGCGTGAACTTCTGGGGAAAGCCGGACTGACCTTTAGCAGCGATAATCCCGGTGTCCTTTCAAGGGCAGAGTCGTTCCCCGAGCTCCCTCACCGCTGGTTTTTCCTCCTCCTTGAAATGGAATTTACTTTCCATGCAGAGATCAGAGATAATACACCGGATCCAGCTTGATGCAACGCCATCAGTGCAAGGGCAGCTATGGGGGCTGGGGGGGGTTAGTTTAAGGTTCTGCTGTAGAATAAAGTCTAAATATGAAATTCCAATCACGTATTTTCCAACATAGAACGCAGCTTGGTGAATTCTTTATTGGGTATTGGCGAAAAAAAAAAGAGAGATAACGTTTTATATCAGATATACCATAGCTCAGCAGTTTTACACCGCCGGCCAGTAGACCATTGGCATCCCATCTGTCCTCCATACACACAGCTCAGATCATTATTGGTGCTCATAAATGTTTTATGATTTTTTTTATTTCAGTAACAGTATACCTATTGTTAAAAATTCCAGATTGCCTTTTTTATTGTTTCAGAATAGATAGATAGATAGATAGATAGATAGATAGATAGATAGATAGATAGATAGATAGATAGATAGATAGATAGATAGATAGATAGATGGATGGATGGATGGATGGATGGATGGATGGATGGATGGATGGATGGATGGATAGATAGATAGATAGATAGATAGATAGATAGATAGATAGATAGATAGATAGATAGATAGATAGATAGATAGATAGATAGATAGATAGATAGATAGAGATATACTAGAGAGAGAATAGAGAAACTTGAAAATGGTTCCTTGCAGTTGGGCTGCGCCACCCATAGTCACCCTAGTTTATGGGTGAGGAGAAGTGTTTTTACCTGCTCTTACAATCCAAGAGTATAAAAGATACGATAGATAGATAGATAGATAGATAGATAGATAGATAGATAGATAGATAGATAGATAGATAGATAGATAGATAGATAGATAGATAGATAGATAGATAGATAGATAGATAGATAGATAGATAGATAGATAGATAGATAGATAGATAGATAGATAGATAGTAGAGCTGCACGATGCGGCAGACGGACACCAGCTACAGCCGGCACACTTGACCTCCCCCCCCGGTCGCCGGCTCAGTCACCCTGGGCAGGCGGCGGCTTCCCCCTCAGTCTCCTCCATGGGCTTCCCCTGCGTCTCCTCCCCCCTCCTCCTCCTCAGCCAATAGCATGGCTTCTCCTTTCGGCCAATCGGGAAAAGGGTCTTAGAACCCGCTTCCTGAATGGCCAGAAGGAGATTCAGTGGGGCAATAGCGAATATTCATTCGCTATTGTCACACAACTGGGTGGGCTCAGGACGCAGTGCTCTGCACCCCAAGCCCACCCTTTTTTGAGCCTCTGGCTCTAATCACGTGCTTCCAAAAAAAAAAAAATCCCCTATTGGAATCCATGTGTCTGGCGCCCTGCATGTAGATTAGTGAGCCGAACGCATGCATAGGGGGGGCGGCACCCCTGTGCCCCCAATGGACGGGCCGCCATAGATAGATAGATAGATCATTCCGGACACAAAGGCCGTCGGAGTTCTGAGAATGATTTTCTATTGTTATTTCAGGTACTTATATAGCACTGTCAATTTTACAAAGCGCTTTACATATACATTGTGCATTCACATCAGTCCCTCAAGTAGCTTACAATCTAAGGTCCCTAACTCACATTCATACATACATTGTAGGGCCAATTTTATACAGGATCCAATTAACCTAACAGCATGTCTTTGGAGTGTGGGTGGAAACCGGAGCACCCGGAGGAAACCCACGCAGGCACAGGGAGAACATGCAAACTCCAGGCAGGTAGTGTCGTGGTTGGGATTCGAACCAGCGACCCTCTTGCTGCTAGGTGAAAGTGCTCACCACTACACCACTGTATCTCGGTGCACTGTGTTTATCAGAGCCTTTTTCCACTAGGCCCCGGTGTTCACCAAAAAGTATAGTATATACCTTGCCTTTGGAGGAGAAATCTTCTTGGCCATGTTTGACGTGCTTACATGTAAGACATAATGCTTTACGGCACTGGTACATCCCTTTGATGCTAAACCCACCACCAGTGCCTCCCTTGCTTTTTTTAACATCAAAGTCCAGAGAGATACTGCAGACGGCCTGCTTATACTTACAATGCTGGCTTATCCTTTATCCTTGTGAGTGTATTACCTTTTTTAAACCATCATTAAACTGTACATGCTACACTTGGTAGGCGCTGCTTTCTGCTTTTTCCTTTCATATAGAGCCTCTCCTCGCTCCTGCTGGCGGCCACTAAGTACAGCCTTGCTTATTTGGACTTTTATCACTATTGTTAGTTGATAACTGTTTTGGACATTTCCATAATCAGTCTCATCCCCAACAGTTGTCTATACTATATACCAGCAGTCCTGTCTACACTAGTAGAGCTTCATAATATATTGTCGTTGTTTGATAGATAGATAGATAGATAGATAGATAGATAGATAGATAGATAGATAGATAGATAGATAGATAGATAGATAGATAGATAGATAGATAGATAGATAGATAGACAGATAGACAGATAGACAGATAGACAGATAGACAGATAGACAGATAGATAGATAGATAGATAGATAGATAGATAGATAGATAGATAGATAGATAGATAGATAGACAGACAGACAAGATAACATAGAGATAGACAGACAGACAAGATAACATAGAGATAGACAGACAGACAAGATAACATAGAGATAGACAGACAGACAAGATAACATAGAAATAGATAGACAGATAGACAGACAAGATAACATAGAAATAGATAGACAGACAGACCAAATAGATAGATATATGTAGAAAGATAGATGTAGATATATCTTAGAATGCCTTTTGCCATTACTGACTAATTAGGGGAGTTACGGTGCGGAATACACGGATATTGTGTAAAAGGAAGAGGGTTGGAGCATTCACTGAGCCAAGTGCAGAGCATTCCTTTGGGTCCTTTCACACGAGTGGATCCGATCCGATCCTCCTGTCAGTTTTTCAGACGGACCTGATCGGACGCTCCATGCATCCCTATGGTTCAGCGGATGTCAGCTGCCACATGTCCACTGACACCCGCTGCTATCCGATCCTGTCTGTGAAATCCGGACAGATGGAAACCCTATTTTTCATCCGTCTGGCGGATCGGATGGGATCGGATGAGAACCGACAGGTGGTCCGTTCTCATCCGATTCCCCCATAGAGGACAGCGGGGATCTGACAGCTCCGTCTGCGCACACAGAGCGGAGACGAAGCTGTCATCCGCCTGCTCAGCGGGTATCGGCGGATCGATCCCCCGCTGAGCAGAACAATGGACGGCGCACCGTGTGAAAGGACCCTTTAGGTGTAGAAAAAGTGGGTTACTGGCCCTGGTACCCTAATGTTTAAGTGAATGCTGGTTTTGTATTTTTGTGGTACGATGGACAGGTTACTATGGCGGACATGAATTTTGGGAAGGCAGCTTCTGCATGTCAAAAGATTTTCCACACTCACCTTGATTTGTGATGGGAAATAGAGTGGAAGCACACATTGTAATATTCAAGTCCAAAAATAAGTTTATTCCAAAAACAAAGTGGTTACAGAAGCCAGCAGGTTTCCGGGGGGTACTTCGCCAATATCGCCTGTCAGGACTTGGATCACCTGCTAGTGGCACTGCAGTTCCCAGAGCAGAAGTTTGTAATTCCAGTGTCTACCAGAGGGTGTCTACCAACAGCCAGCAGATCCCAGTAATCAGTCTTCACCCGATGCTGGCTACTGGGAGAGTATTTAGTACACTTTGCACCAGTACTTCTCACTTCAGTGTTTTGCCTGCTTCTGCCCTGTGCCTGTATCCAGTTTTGCCCTGCTAGCCAGAGGTTACTTGCTCTTGCCCTGTATCATGTACTTTGTATCCTGCTGCCTTGTACCTGTTTGATCCTTAGCCTGATTCCTGCCTGCCCGATGTTGGCTAATGGCAGAGTATTTAGTACACTTTGTACTAGTACTTCTCACTTCAATGTTTTTGCCTGCTTCTGCCCTGTGCCTGTATCCAGTTTTGCCCTGTTAGCCAGAGGTTACTTGCTCTTGCCCTGTATCGTGTACTTTGTATCCTGCTGCCTTGTACCTGTTTGATCCTTAGCCTGATTTCTGCCTGCTCCTGCTCTTGCCTTGAACCTACACCCTATACCCTGCTGCTTTGTACCTGATCCGCTTGTTCCAGATCCCAGTCCTGGTTCTCCCTTCCCAATTGATCTGTAAATTAATCTTACTTCAAGTATATATGGTCTGATCACATTTTCCTAAGTGTACCCACACAGATTTGGCCATCCCTGCTGCAGATCCCTGACCCGGCCATCAGGGCTGAAAAGTAAAATAAAAGAAAAAAATAATGAATTTTTTCTCACATCAAAGTAATGCCATAGAAGATAATAAATAGCTCTTATACTATAATTCCAACATTTAACTATGGCGGATACTAAATATCTGTTAGACAATAATTCTAACATTTTAGAATTACAGTAGATAATTATCTTTAATACTATAACTCTAAAATTATGGTATCTAAGATAATTATCTACTGTAATTCTAACATTTAAAAATTATAGGATATAAAATATATTTATATCCTATAATTCTAAAATCTTAGAATTACTAGAAGTATTGTCTAACAGATATTTATTATTGTAGTGGATATTTTTTTAGATGATAAATCTAAAAATGTTAAAATGGTTGTAGATAATAAATATCTTTTAGACTACCATTCTAAAATGTTCTAATTAGAGTATAAAAAATATATATTATCTACTATCATTTTAATATTTTAGAAAGTATAATAAAAATATATATTATCTACTATCATTTTTAATATTTTAGAATTATGCTATACAAATCAAATTATGTGTAATTTCTTGGTGTGTATGAAAGTTATTGATTAGTCATATTTTTATCTTTTATGTTACATTTCATTCCTGATGAAGGGACAGATACAACTCCTGAAACGCGTTGCCTTCTGTAAACAATTTTTTTAACCACTTGCCGACCGCTCACTGAGCTGGTACTGCGGCAAAGTGGCTCATTATTGTCCAGCGACGTAGACCTACGTCGCTGGACTCCTCCCCTTGCGGGCGGTGCGCGCGCGCCGCTGGAGGCTCGCTCCCGCTGTGACTGTATTCAGTCACAGCGGGAGTTGGGCCAGGCGAGGAGAGGCGGTGATCACCGCCGCTCTTCCTCGATCACCGAGGATCGAGTGAGGAGGTCCGTCCGCTTGTGTAAACAAAGCAGGCGGATCTCCTATGTGACAGACAGTCACAGATTACATGATTCAGCATAGCTGAACCTGCGATGTGTCTGTGTCACTCAATCCCTTCCCCCCACACACGTCAGTAAGCACCAGGTATACAATAAACCCCTAGATCACCAATAAAGTTAACCCCTTCCCTGCCAGTGTCATTATTACAGTAACAGTGCATATGTATAGCACTGATTACTGTAGTAATGTCACTGGTACCCCCAAAAGTGTCAAAAATGTCAGTGAGGGGTCCGATCTGTCCGCTGCAATGTCGCAGTCCCACAAAAAAAATCGTAGATCGCCGCCAGATTACCGCCATTAATAGTTAAAAAAAAAAAACAATAAAAATGACATAAATTTCCCGTAGTTAGTAAACGCAATAACTTTTGCGCAAACCAATCAAAATACGCTTATTGTGATTTTTTTTTACCAAAAATATGTAGCAGAAAACAAATTGACCTAAAATGTTAAAAAAATGTGATTTTTACATTTTTTTGGGGGGAATTTCATATAAAAAAACGTGAAAAATATTGTTATTTTTTCAAAATTGTCATTTTTTTGTTTGTTTATAGCGCGAAAAGTAAAAATCGCACAGGTGATCAAATACCACCAAAAGAAAGCTCTATTTGTGGGGGAAAAAAGACATAAATTTAATTTGGGTATTTTTGCACGACCGCACAATTGTCCGTTAAAGTAACGCAGTGCCAAATCGCAAAATATGGCCTGGTCAGGAATGGGGTAAAATCTTCCGGTCTTAAAGCGGTTAAAAATACGCTCATTGAGAATTTTTTTTGTCAAAGACATGTAGCTAAATACATTTTGGCCTAAATATATGACAAAAATTGAATATATTGGATATTTTTTAACTGTCAAAGTAGAAAAATATTGTTATTTTTTCAAAATTGTCGCTCTTTTTTTATTAATATCGCAAAAAATGAAAAGCGCAGAGGTGATCGAATACCACCAGAAGAAAGCTCTATTTGTGGGAAAATAAGGACGTAAATTTCGTTTGGGTACGGCGTTGCATGACCGCGCAATTGTCAGTTAAAGTCGCACAGTGCAAAGTTGCAAAAAGTGGCCTGGACGTAAAGCAGGAAAATCCTCCGGTGGTAAAGTGGTTAATAACCCTATTTTTAAATGTTATTATTACAGAGTAACTCTTCAATTCTAGTTTTATGAATAAGTCCTGTTGGCAGGGTGAAATGCATCATGGGGTGTTGCCTAGGAGGAGTCTAGGCTGCGGCCGCTTACCATTTTGATCCAGAATCATATGCTCACTCTTCGAGCCTTTAAAGTCCCATTTCTATTTATGAGGGAACCCCAACTCTACCATTTTGTTCCAGTACTTGGGCTATAAAAAAATACGGTGCCTATTTTTATCTCTTATTATTACAGTGTGGCTCATCAATTCTAGTTTTACCTACTCACATGTAGAGTCAGTATCTACTGGAAGCCCTGTGACTTGATGGTCCTTTAGCATTGCCAATAAAGTAAAAGTAAACTCCAACTTTCATTAAAATAATCCTTGGCGATTGGCGAACTACAAAGGTCCTTTTTCAGCAGCTTCCTTTTATAGGGTGACAATTGCACTGCTATGCTAGTGTGAATGTGGACTAGGGCTCAGCTCATCCCAAAAAAACAGATGATCTTCCTTGTTGTGTGTGTGAATATTGTGGGTGTGGAGTCTCCCACATGAACATACACTATATTGCCAAAAGTATTGGGACGCCTTCCTTTACACACACATCAACTATAGCTACTATTCATCTTCAGACATTTAGTTGGAATTGTAGTTGGTGCCTAATGAGCTGGCTGATTGAGCTGCCTTGGTGGTATAACTGTAAGACTAAAGCCCCGTACACACGTACCGATCGTCGGCATACAAACGTCGGTGGACGAAGGATCTGCCGATTGTACGCGTGTTAGTATGGTGCCTCCGACAGATGTCTGCGCACAATCCGCGGACAAAAGTCTTTCTTGCAAACATGAAAATATTTGTATGCCGACACCAGAACGGACGATTGTTCGCCTGTCAGTACGCAATTCTGCCGACACACAGCTACAAATCCCAACACGCATGATCAAACCAAATGAGTTCCCGGAAGAATTTTCTCTAGTAAACTCAACATTTTATTCAGAAAGAACTTTCGGCTCGCGGAAGTCCAAGAAATAGGTGAAATGCGGAGCACATGCTCATCTTGATAAATGTGAGAAGAAGGAAGATGCTGCTCATAATGCCATACTTTTCTAATAAAAAGGCATGTGTTCTGTTATGATGAAGATAATGTTTGTCTATTCTATCTGTTCTATCAAATTTTAGAATTAAATAATTTGAACTCTTCACCATTATTTTTGTATTTTCACACCAAAGATCTAACTATTGATATGACCCTTTATTCTTTTATGAATTAATGTCTAAAACATATTTTTCAGGTTATGCACAATATTAAACATGTTAACAAATTCAGATAGGCCATTTTTTATTTTCAATTTTCTTTATTTTTTGGATCTCAGCAAAAAAAAAAAAAAGCAAACATCAATACTTTCCGTATAATAAACTAAACATAAAAAAGGTCCATTTGGACAAAATTAAACTAGAAACTGGCAAACAGGGGTAAAGTAAATAATAGGGGGTTACAAAAATTAAAGTTGGTGATAGCTATAATCAGGTTGCCATGAGGGCAGGTTTGGATCCTGCTGGCCATATTGCCACTGGCCATGTGGCATTTGGCGAGGTGGTGGGTGTTGTGGAGGTGGAGGTGGAGGTGGAGGTGGAGGGCACGGGTGCTCCTGGCATGCATGGCTGTGCTCATTAAGTATGCCGTTTTCAGCGTTTTGCAGCACATCCAGAATAATTTTTCTGGCATACTGACACTGCCTGAGGTCCACCTTATCCAGGATTTTGGCAGTCATATTCCCGAAGGACTCATTTGCCTCCGGTTTCCTACGGAGGGCTATGGTGGCCTCCTGTATGAATTCATCTGTGATGTCGTCTATGTGTTTCCTCTTTTGCCTCCGTTTGGCAGGAGGAGGTGGTGGTGGAAAGAGTTCCGCAGGCTCCTCAGGCTCCACAGGCTCCCCAGGCTCCTGGCTGCAACCTGGCTCCTCCTCAGTGACACTTCCCTGTTGATGAAATGAACAATTGATTAGAATGTTATAGTGTATATAAAAAGTCATGTTTGTTATATTATTGTGAACAAATAGCAGACTTTACATACAGTGGCATATCTAGGGTCTCCAGTGCCCTTGTTGAGGAGCTGTATTTGGCAACAACCCCCCCCCCCCCCAAGATCAATGGAAAACTGTAACCCACCCCCCCAAAAAAAAATTAAAGGGCATTAAAAGTTTCTAATTTGCCCCTTGTTTGCCCAGTGTAGAGCTCTCTAGTGGGCAATCATTGTCTCAGGTGTGAAAAAGAAAGAGAGGGTTGAGAGATAGAGAGAGGGAGAGAAAGAGGGGGTGTGAGAGAGAGAGGAGGGGGTTGCAGAGAGAGAGGGGCCTGAACTTGCAGAGGGCTTGATGTAGGGCATTGAGGGTGAAGCAGTGCAGGGAAACATGAATAAGGAAGCCACCTGCCTTGCTGACCCAGAGTGAGAGACCAGAGACATGGAAGCAAGGATGGATGTATCATTTGCAGGAGCTGTTAGTTTTGTATTAAAAAAGGTTGAGCCAGAGGAATGCTGAGGCTACAGCAGTGTTTCTAAGGATCAGAGGTGTGCTGGGGATGCAGCAGTGTTTGTAAGACCGGAGGGGTGCTGGGGATGCAGTGAGAGGCAGTCTCAGTCTCCTGGTCTTTTGGCTCAGCTGCTCTCAATGTTTTACACCTGCATGAAGCAGCTCTCAATGTTTTACACCTGCATGAAGCAGCTCTCAATGTTTTACACCTGCATGAATCCGCCTGCAAACTGGGGGTTCTGGGGTGTGCAGGCTGAGTGGATTGTTAAAATAAACAATAAAACAATGCCAATGTTTTTGTGACCCACCCCCCTTGGCCTGCGCCCCTGGCGGTTGCCTGTCATGCCAACCCCTTGCTATGCCCGTTTACCTAAAGGGTCAATTATGGTTTAGCTTATAATTTTGTTACATGATTACATTTTAGCAGACAATATATTGTGAAATGCCATACCTGAGTAAAACTCTCCTCCAGGAAATCCTCATCCTGGCTTGGATCTACCGACACTGAGCCCTCTGCCGATGTAGAAGGCAGTGTAGAAATTGACGGCCTGGATTCCAAGGTGTCTGCCAGGAACCGCATGTTATCATAGTACCACAGCCGTGGTACATGTACATTCCGTGCCCCTGCTCCAGACTGGGTGGACTCCTCTATTTTTTTTAACTCCCGCCTGTAGGCAGTACGAATACTGTTTATTTTTTTGCGTATATACTCAAAATTTGCCCCAGGATAGACGGGCTTGTAGAAGGCCACCAAATGTTCCATGGCCTGTTTTCGGAGTTTTCGATTTTTATAATCCGCGGACTTCACTTGCCACAAACACGGCAGTTGCCTGAACTCATCAATAAAACTTATTAAAAAGTTGTGGGTGGTGAAATTGTCCACCATATTGCAGGACAGTATATGCCTGCAAGACACAAAACAACACAAAACATATTAAAATAGCATGTATTTTGGCACATAATAAAGATATTCCTAATAAAAGCTGTATAGGGCCCAAAACACACACTTTCTATTAAAAGAGTCGTACCTTTGTTTGTGGGGAAAAGTCGTGATTCGCCGCTCGATCGTGCTCCAACTCTCGATATGTCCGCTAGCGAATCGTCGGCCGAACGATCTGGCGTCCTTTAAATACAGCGCAGGCGTCAACTCCTCCTCCAGTGGCGGGCTTGTGCAGGGGTGTGTACGTGCCGAAGATCAGGCCTACATGCGACACTCACACCTGAGGCAGTGGAATAATAATTGTTTAATTAGGAACCATGTCTCAACAATCTGGGAGCTCAATTAGTGGGGGCCGAAGTGATTGGGCCACCCGAAAATCAAGGGCTACACCCATGTCAAAGCCAGAAATGGTGGAGATGGTCTCCATTTTAGAAAAAATGGATTACGATGGAAAGTTGGCAAATTACGAGCGGCCCAATGCCAGGAAAGATGGCATCATGGACAAGGTGGTGGCCTGTTTGGTCAGAAAATTCGGTGTCGAGCGATCGAAAGATCAGATTAGGAAACGATGGTCTGACCTCAAACACCGTGAGCAGGATCAGCTTTCCCAAATCCATCGGATTTTGAAAAAAAGTAAGTTTTATTTTTTCTTTATTTTTTTAATCATGCAATATGTTTTTTATAATTTTGTGTATGTTGTATTAACATGTCTAGATTATAATGTCTATGTAAAAAGTTAGATTACTCATTTTAGTTGTCATGTCGTGATTTGATCGATCTATTGTTGATGTTTTAGTATATGACATTAAAAGTCAGGAAGCCATAGTGAAAAATATATGTATTGTGTTGCAACGAACGTTCTTTCCTGCACGAATCTTCTCAGCAAACATTCCTATTAATCACAGATTATTATTCAAACCTTTAAATAGGAGAAAAACGTAAACTCCGTGCCAAACAGTGGGAAAGGAGGAGGAGAGGTTTGGCAGCTCCATCTGCAGTGGAGGAAGAAGAGGAGGACATGGGCACAGAAGGTGGCACAGATTCCACTAAAGGTAATTGGTTTCTATGCACTGTCAAACATTAATGTACCATATTTTTCGTAGATAACCATGTACATGTCTTCATATTTGTTACTAAAAGAGCTATCAAGCAGGGCACCATGTCCTAACAAATGTACCTCTTGTGACTTTTATGATATGGCCAATGTTTTGTATTATGTAGATGAAGACATTATGCCGGAAATAATCCTGGTGGAGCCTACAAGTGACCAGACACCAGAGCAACAAGAAGGTTGGTAGTCACAGATTTTTGTGTAGTGGGATCATAGAAATATGTGTATTTGCAATGATTGTTTAACCTTATATTCTTGTATTCCCTTACAAATTTACATTGCAGATGTTGCATCATGCCAGGATGTGGCATCCCCAGCCAGGTCAGAAGCCCGATCTCCTGGCAACGTGCCAAGCAGCATGGAAGCCAGTTCAGAAACTGTGGAGGAACCAGGACCAAGTGTCCAAGAGCCAATTGTGTGCCCACGTAGGTTTTTTCAGAATGATTTTTATCAGTGTTATTTTTAGCCTCCAATTTACAACACTAGTTCCCTATGGGAGCCTCTTTATTTGAATGGAAGTCGCACCGTAAGTCGGATCAGGATGCTCTGACTTGCGGGGCCACTTGCGTTGTGAAGATTTTTGAGGGGGAACTACACCAAAAAATTGAAGAACCCACCGTGGGTGTCCCCCCAAGTTCACAACCAGGCCTTTTGTGTGTGGTATTGAGTTTGAGGGTATGCCCACAACAAAAAGACAGCGTGGGTTACCCCCAAAACCCCTACCAGACCCTTATACAAGCATGCAGCTTGTCAGGCCAGGAAAGAGAACGAGCAAGCGGACCAAACACCCCCTGGACCACAGCAGGACACATGCCCTCAACATGGGGGGGTTTTGTTGCTTTGGGCCAGGGGGCCTCTGCACCGCACACCCAAAAGCACCTTACTCCCATGTAGAGGAGGACAAGAGCCTCATCCCCACAACCCTGTCTGGTGGTTTTGGGGGGTCATGCGGCCAGGGGGTTCCTAGGACTTTGGAAGCAACCTTTAACAAAGGGTGGCCCCCAGATCCCAGACCCCAATCACTATGTGAATGGGTATGGGGTACATAGTACCCCTACACATTAACCACATAAATGGAAGTGTATGTGAATAACGACAGGAGACGTTTATGAAATGTTCTTAAAGATCTTCATCCGGTCTTCTCCACTCTGCTCTTTGGATCTTCTCCTCTCCAGTCTTCTGCTGTCCAATCTTCTGCTCTTATGTTGTCTGCTCTTTTGCCCTAGGCTCTTCTTCTTCCTCCTGTCCTCCTCCAATGCTGTTGCCGTGCATTCTGCCCGTCTCTGGTCTCTGCATCTTAATATATATACATTACAACCATGCCCTCACAATGACGTCATCATGCGTTCACACCCCTAATGAATATATAGTAAGCTCAGGAGACCGGCAGAATCATCAGCAACAGCATTGGAAGAGGTCAGGAGGAAGATGAAGAGCCTAGGGCAAAAGAGCATAAGAACAGGGTAGGTATTAACTCGAGAGGAATTTAAAGATTACCTGCACACCAAATGTTTCTATATTATGACCTCATGTAGGTGATTCACATTGACTCCGTTGTATTTTATTTTCCAGATCATGTATTACACACTTGCACATTGGCCAAATTGACCCGTGAGGCTCTTCAATGCTGCTCAGACCTCGAGCAAATAAAAGAGACTGCAACGGCATTGCAAGGAAAGATGCGTGATTTTGTGGACATGCTTGCCAAATTTTAAAAATAATTATTATAAAATTTTTTACAGTTTGTATTGGGATGTTCCCATTTTTATATAATATTTTAGGCCAGTTTTATGACACTCAGATGTTAAAGAGTGTACCCAAGTTTGGGAAAAGCACTTTCCAACACCCTAACCCTAACCCTAACCCTAACCCTAACCCTAACCCTAACCCTAACCCTAACCCTAACCCTAACCCTAACCCTGTGAATGTTTGATACTAAAACATTTTTACATTCAACAATGTGTGTTCAATTCTTTATTAGACTTTCGTTGGGGGGTCGAGGTCTAAAGCTGTGTAAAGAAGCACTAAATGTATGATGGCTGTCCTATTCACATACTTACATGTTAATGAAAGCATTTTGGACACTGCCATATGCAAGTTGCTGGAGGTGTCAATGAAATGTTAAAGATACCCCCAGTTTTAACGCATATCACAGTGCGATCTGACATTTCACACAGGATCGGAGCACACAAGTTTGAACGACTGTGCGATCCTATCCTGATGCGGCTGAATAAATGCATCATGTGCGACTTTTGTGCGAGTGCAGTGCGAATTGAGCCATACAAACTGTATAGCTGATTTTCGCATGAACATCTGATCGCATGTAATAAAGGAGCAGTGCGCTACGATATTACATGCCATCAGATGTGCAGTGTGAATTGAGACATACACTTTGTATGGCTACATTCGCACTGAACACGCATACAAGTCGCACATGACCCTTTATTTCTGATGTATCTGGATTGGATCGCACAGTGCTTAACACTTGTGGAATACAATCCTGTGGAAAAAGTAAGTGGCGGGTCACCCTTATGCAATGCTGGAAGGCTGCAAAGTCGCAGACTTCCCGCATCGCATAAGTGTGACTCAACACTCAAGGTACTAGCAGTCCTAGGATTCAATATGGCATTGATATTGCCAGTAGCAATCAGTGTAGGGAGATCAGTGTAATCTATAGTGTATTGCTTGTTCGTTGCTCTAGTTCACTTTCCATTACCTGTATATATATAACACTTTGAGATGAACAATGATCAAGTTTCACATAACACTGACATATCCTAACATTGGTGGGCAGTGAGAAGGATGTCATAAATGAACACAACATAACAGGTGTAGGTACTTTGTTAATACCCTAATGTATTATCTGAAATATATAGTATGGGCAACTTCTGGACAATGAACACCAATATAAGGTGACATTAGATGAACCTTGGGTGTGACCTAGTTCTCAATGTGACAGGGTTTGTGTACATTTTGTGGGGTGCAGAAGGCCCTTGTATTTACACCACTGGCTAAAAAATAACACATGGCCATCATCACTTTGGATCAGCTGGTGAGAGACTACAGTCAAGAAACACACTGATGAATGTATTAACCCTTCCAAAGTCACACATATATAACACATGATTAACCCAAATAATTGTGTTTGGCATATGTGCCCAAATGATTATAATCCACAATACAGAATCATTGCAATTTTTGTTTAATGTGTTGAAAAATAATATATCTCTGACATTTATCTTGTGTGTCCAATCTTTAACAAGATTAATGTGTTTGTGACAGTGATTGCTGCCAGGACACAGCTCCTCTCCCCACGAAATAGTCCAGATATTCCTGGCGGATCTGACGGGCCCTGTGTGATGCCAATGCTGACCGTCCAACTTCCATTGACGTCATGGACTCCACTTGGTTAGAAGGTTGGGCCTCTCCACTTGTACCTGGCATAGCAGGGTCAGTATCCAGTTGCTGCAAGACATAATTTTGTGCATTCCTGCGTAGGAAGTTGTGCAAAATGCAGCAACACAAGACCACATTATCCACTTTGTACAGTGCCAGGTTTATGGACGTCAGGAATATCCGGAACCGGTTGGCCATTATCCCGAAGGCATTCTCCACAACTCTGCGAGCTCTGGACAACCGGTAGTTGTAAATCCTTTGGTCTGGGGTGAGGTTCCTCTGAGGGTAGGGCTTCATGAGATGCTCCCCAAGCGCAAAAGCCTCATCTGCGATAAACACAAAGCTCATACCCTCAACAGTTTGCTCCCTGGATGGCAGGTTCAGAGTGCCGTTCTTTAGACGACGAGCGAACTCCGTCTGATCAATAACTCCCCCATCCGAATTGCGGCCATTTTTGCCAATATCCAAAAAAATAAACTCATAGTTTGCATTAACTATGGCTAGCATGACTATACTAAAAAAACCTTTATAATTATAATAAAATGTGCCGGAATTCGGAGGGGGGACAATGCGGACGTGCTTCCCATCAATAGCACCCCCACAATTGGGAAAATTCCACTTCTCCAGAAATTGATCAGAAATCTCCAGCCATTGCTCTGCGTTTGAAGGAAACTGTGGGGAAAAAATAAAAAAAAAAAAAAAAAAATTAGTGCTTGAGCACATCACATTATTAATTACACACACAGTTGTCTGTTAAATGCTTATGCAACTTGCTAAAAAAATATACAACAGGAAGGCAAAGGTTTGGATATGGGGATGTAACATCTACATACATTTATTTTCAACCTCCTATTGTTCTTATATTGTAAAGGGCCATACACACTAGAAGATTCTCTGAAGACTTTTTCGTGCAGATTTAACTTTTCTATGTAGTGCAAGGGCCTACCAGATTGCATAGGATTTGAAAGTGTTTGTTGGACCTCATATTATTTGGTTTTGGTAAATCGGAAGGATAAATTGTTCTGACAATCTTCTAGTGTGTATGGCCCATTATACTCACCAGCTAGAGCTGAGATTTACAAACTACGGCCCTCCAGCTGTTGCAGAACTACACATCCCATGAGGCCTTGTAATTCTCTCACATTCACAGACATGACTAGGCATGATGGAAATTGAAGTTCGTGAACAACTGGTGGGCCATAGTTTGAAGACCTCTGAACTTGAGCTTTGGTATATGCTGACTTTGAGATTTAGCATGTGGGTGGGGGGATGGGTAAGTAAAACTGGGCATTTATACATCAATTAGGGCTTGTGGTCAGTGAAGGTTTTAACATCATTACATAAACATACAGAATCATAGGTGGGAATGGATGGACTGATGTATTTTAGATAAATCATTAACTAGGTACTAAAACATTGGCCAAGGAATAATTGTTTGAGGGAAAGCAATAAAATGACCCAAATTCAAAATACTGTTAACAGGCAATGCGTTTAGGGACACATAGGAGAGAATGGTGGGGTGGTTAGTGGGTAATTTTACAAATGGTTAAAGATAATCTACATCTTTACTACTATGTGCATGCGGACAGAGGGTAGTTTACAAATAATGGCCTGTGTCAATTGCTGTACATCCAAAAACATCATAATTCAGGTGAAACTAGTAATACATGTAATGTAAAAAATAAAACATACCTTGATATAGTCCTTCTGCAAGACCTTGATGATGGCAGAGCAGGTCTCAGGGATGATGACTCCAAGTGCTTGGGGGGAGATGCCTGTGGTGAACTTCAGATCCTGCAGGCTTCTCCCTGTTGCAAGATACCTCAACGTCGCAATTAACCTTTGCTCAGGAGTAATTGCAAGCCGCATACAAGTATCCTGCTTCAGAATATAGGGGGACACCAGGGCAAGAAGACGGTAAAAGATGGGATCCGTCATCCTCAAATAATTCCTGAAGTCATCAGGATTATTTTCCTGGAGCTCCCTCAGCAAGGACATATGAGAAAATTGATCACGGTTAAGCAACCAATTTTTCGTCCAGGAGGTCCGCTTCTTCTTCCTATTGCTCGTACGTCGTCTCAGAGCCAAAACTCCAACACTAACGACAGCAACGGACGAATTCACGGTCGCCATAATAAATTCTCGAACGATGTCTCGGAAAATAGCGAAATGTCGTCAACCAAACAAATGCTACCGAAATCAGCGCGAGATGCCCAGAAGGGTCACGGCCAAACACTCACTTCCTCTTTTGTAGCGGCGAACGTGCGTGGAACGTACTGACGTCATTTTCTGTCGGAAGACAAATGTCCTGGGCAAGTTTGGAGCACTTTTCAACAGACAAACAACAAACACACCAGCCGCGAACATTTGTAGGACGTTCCGTCGGCCGACGATCGGTACGTGTGTACGGGGCTTAACAGGCTAGCAAGTGAGAGACCATGTGTTCAAATCATTGGCCCAGCGGGTGATTATATAATATATGAGCTGGCTGATCGCTTCTCTGCCTTTTGGCTAAGATCAAGTGTAGTATCTGTTCTTATCAGTTGGTATGGACCTTGATGGTTAGTATCAGCAGGAGCTGAATTGAACCGGGGCGCTCTGGGCGTAACTGGAGGACCGGGAAGTAGGCACTGTCAGAGAAAGCGGGATAGGTCCGATGCCTTCTGATTTGAATGGGTCCGCCCCTATCAATTTGAAGGGAGTGGGAAAGCCGGTGGCAGCAATCACATTGGCTAGTACTGCTCCTGGATGTGATTGGTAAGGAATGGCGGATGGCGGTGGGAGAGCCTTTCCTCCTGGGTTGAATCTGGCCTTGCAAAAGGCTTGTCCCCAGTTGAAGGCAGGTTCTCCCTAAGCTGTCTAAAGTTCCAAACCTCCTGGTAGGTAAGGGCTACACTGGGTCTGGCTTCGGGCTGAGACCGAAAAAGCCCGTGGTGTACGTGCCCCTGGGGTGGCAGCCCAGGGGTGTCTTAATTCTCACTGGTGAGGGGCAGCTCGCCTTGAGTTTTTTGGCACCTTGGTCTCTGCACCTGCCTCTTGGGCCAGGCCTTTTAGCTTAGACCAGAGGAATTTATATTCCGGCTGGAAGGCCTGCCTTTGTATTTTTACATTGGCACTAATTCACTTCCCCTTCCCCACCTTTTTGTTTGTGTGTATTTTTCTTTGTAGTGTGTCACTTCACTTTCACCTTTTCTTCCTGCACTACAAGTACAGTGTGGGTCTTTGGGCCTACCTTGAACGTCTTGGGAGGGGGTGGACATAGCCTTCTGGCTTCGTTTGCTCTCTCTCATGGGGTCTCTCTTCGGGGGAGCCCCACCCAGTACTTGGGGTGGGCTGTTTCGCAGTCCCCCTAGAGAACCGGGTTTGCCAGGTTTCGGCCAGGCAAACCATAGGAAATACCTCAGTCCCTGTCAGGAGTCTTGCGCCACGGAGGATCAAGGTATAGGTCCAACATCTTCTGAGGCCAGACCATTTGCACACCCTGTGCAGTTTTTGTGTTCTTTACGTTTGCGTGTGTGCACTTTTTATGCATCGGGTGTAAGTCTTTTGAGTGTGTTTCACACGCCACGGGCTAAAAAAAAAAAAAAAAAGAAAAAATGAGCTGGCTGATCTTTGATCCATTTATAGCAGGTCCAAAAGTATGGATATGGTCTCATCTGAGTGTGAGATTACTCAAAGTCTCACAATTTTCTTAAGGCATGGTTTTGCGTGAAGTCATACAAAAGATTAAGGTCTCTCTCTGATTTACGTAACTTTGTTTTGTGGCTGGACTCTTTAAACGTTTGGAGTTCGTCGAGTCTAGCCCTGATTCCCTGGGATGCAAGGTTCCTGACAGGGACTGGGGGTATTCACTGGTTTACCCAATCAGGAAGACACATTTTTTTTCAGGAGGCCCGCCAAAATCAAGGTCAACCAAGTGCTAGGTGGTGCTCCCCCAAAAGGAAAACTCATGAGTGGGGGTGGGGGGAAACTTACCAAAATGCTACATGCCCTCTCCCCCACTTTCAGGGCAGGCATTCTTTCTTCCGGATGCTTGCCAACCCAAGGGCTAACCTACAGATATTAGAGAACCTTACCAAAATACTACATTTCCTCTTCCCCACTTTTAGGACAGGCCCTAGCAACAAATGAGATGGAAAGCTTAAAAACTAATAGTGGGCACCCCCACTAGACTGCCGCTTCAAAAACAGATTTCACAGGCTTTGCTCACCCAGTCTAGTGCACTACCATCACCAACAGGAAAGCATTAAAGTTAGGGAGAGACCTGCCATTAAAACAACTATATATTTTTTTTCATTTCAGTAAACACAAAAACTATTTTATGATAACGAGAATTAAATTAACTTTTCAATTAAAATTAAAAAATATATATTTTATCATTAAAAGTGGCAAAGATACATGATAGTATGCAAATTAGATAAACTACTCTCCCTAACTGGAAAAATAAGATCCAAAAATCCACCCTCACAGTCAAAGGAGGGGGATGGTGGGTGGGACGAAGCACGATGCGTATCCAATCCAACAAACCGAGCGGGCATCCTGGGAAAAGATAGGGGTTTTTTGGGTGGGAGATCTACATTGCAGACAAATTTGCATAGATTTGAATAATTCATTCAATCAGAAAGGAGTATGCAATGTTAGGGGGACCATGATCCTCCTCCGCAAGAGTCAAAACACTCCCCCTAATGTGCACAAGACCAAACAAAGTGTGGGTCATCTATAGTGGCCATCTCAACCAGGGCATGTATTGTGGTGAGGCTGTGAAATGTTGTAGCGCTTTTGATAAATTGTAGCACTTTCCCCACTTCTTTGTTTGTTTGTCCTTTTCTTTGGAGTTTGTCACTGCACTTTCACCTTTTTTCTTTATTTGCACAACTGGAGGGTGTGGGTCCTCAGGCCCAGCCTTGAGTTTTGGGAGGGGGTGGATATGGCCTTTTGGCTTAGTCTGCCCTCTCTCTCATGGGGTCTCCCTTAGTATTTGGGGTGGGCTGTTTCGGCAGTACCCCTGAAGAACAGGGTTAGTTTGGTTTCGGCCGACCGACCACAAGTACCTTAAATCCCTGTCAGGAGTCTTGCGCCCCGGGTCCTACCTCTTCGGAGGGAATACCATACGTTTTCGCACACCCTGTGCTTTTTTGTGTTTCCCACGTTTGTGTGTGGGGTGTGCACTTTTTTTATGTGATAGTATTTGAGAGTAAGCACACCCCACGGGCTTTAAAAAAAAAAAAAAAAAAAAAAACACTATTTGCTAAATCTGGAACAATACAGAGAATACTAGTATGGTACTTGTGCAATGTAGTGCATGTTCTTAAAAGTGAAGAGTAACTTATACAGAAACACTCCTAAGTTCAGCCATGAAGCAAAGATATGGAAAGCTGGGAGAAACCATATTTCACATACTCCACGAAGCTTTAAGGGAAACCACAACCCTTTGGCAGACTCCACAACCCCAATAATTATGCACACTTTAGCCTACTGGGAACTTTTAACTCCTTCCTGCCCAGGCCAATCTTTCAGCTTTCAACTCTTACACTTTGAATGAGAAATTGCCATGCAACACTGTAGCTAGCTGTAGAACATTTTTATCTTTTTTTTTTTCCTCACACAATCACTACTGTTTTTTTTTTACATTTTCACATACAAACAAAAAGAGAGCAACATTTTTCTTTAAAAGAAAAAAAATAAAGTAATTTTTGCAAACAGGTAACTCCTTCCTCTTGCTGTCAATGCAAGGAAAGAAAAGCTAATACCTGGCTTGTGTGATCAGCTGTTATTGGACACAGCTGATCACATGGTAAAGGTCCATGTGATCAGCTGGCAAAGGGCCATGGCAATTGGCCCTTTACCCCAATCTGCATTCAACTGAGTCCAAAGGACTCAGTGATCACAGAAACTTGCGCTGTAGCCATTATTTGGCTATAGAAGGTTCAAATGTCAGCTCATTTTTTTTTTTTTTTTTTTTTTTTTAAAGCCCGAAGCGTGTGAAATCACACTCAAAAAAGACTTAGCACCCGGTGCATAAAAAAGTGCACACACGCAAACGTGAACACACAAAAACTGCACAGGGTGTGCGAAAATGGTCTGGCCTCCGAAGAGGTTGGACCTATACCTTGATCCCCCGGGGCGCAAGACTCCTGACAGGGACTGAGGTACTTCCTATGGTTTGCCTGGCCGAGACCTGGCAAACCCCGTTCTCCAGGGGGACTGCCGAAACAGCCCACCCCAAGTACTGGGTGGGGCTCCCCCGAAGGGAGACCCCCATGAGAGAGGGCGAACTAAGCCGAAAGGCCATGTCCACCCCCTCCCAAGACTTTCAAGGTAGGCCCAGAGACCCACACCGTACTCGTCGTGCAGGAAGAGAAGAGTGATAGTGAAGTGACACACCACAAAGAAAAATACACACAAACAAAAAGGTGGGGAAGGGGAGGTGGAGGAGTGAATTAGTGCCTAAGTGAAAAACAAAGGCAGGCCTTCCGGCCGGAATAAAAATTCCTCTGGTCGAAGCCAAAAGGCCTTGCCCAAGAGGCAGGTGCTTAAAAAAAGTGTGTAGGTGCAGTGACCATGGTGCCGAAAAACTCAAGGCGAGCTGCCCCTCACCAGTGAGAATTAAGGCACCCCTGGGCTGCCACCCCAGGGGCACATACACTACGGGCTTTTTTCTACCCCGGCCCAATAGCCAGACCCAGTGTAGCCCTTACCTACCAGGAGGTTTGGAACGTGGACAGCTTAGGGTGAGCCTGCCTTCAACTGGGGACAGGCCTTTTGCAAGGCCAGATTCAACCCAGGAGGAAAGGCCCTCCCACCACCATCCTAATTCCTCACCAATTACATCCAGGAGCAATACAGACCGGCCTCCACGACGAACCAGCCCTCTTGCTCCCTTCAAACTGGTAGGGGCGGACCCATTCAAATCAGAAGGCAACGGACCCATCCGGCTTTCTCTGACAGTGCCTACTTCCCGGTCCCCCAGTGACGTCTGGAGCGCCCCGGTTCATTTCAGCCCCTGCCGATACTAACCCTCAGGGTCCATACCAACTGATAAGAACAGATACTACACTTGATCTTAGCCAAAAGGCCGAGAAGCTCATTCATTAGGAACCAGCTGAGATTCAAACCATGTATGCACAATCCAAATGTAAATAGCAGCTTTAGTTGACCCACACTCTGTTTGGTCTTGGTGCACGTTAGGGAGAGTGTTTTGACTCTTGCAGAGGATTATGGTCCCCCTAATTTGCATACTCCTTTTTGGTTGACCGTGGGATAGTATGTGGGATTATTTAAATCTATTCAAACGTGGATCTCCACCCTTATCATTTCCCAGATGTCCACTTGGTTTGTTGGATTGGACACACATCAAGGTTATAGGGATGGCCTCCTGAAGAAAGATGTCTGCCTGATTTTCAGCTGTGTGAACCAGAGAACACCTCAGTCCCTGTCAGGAACCTTATGCCCATGGATCAGGACTAGAGTCCTTTCTGTTCAGAGGAGGGCCATGCGTACATCCTGTGCACTTTTTGTGTGCTTATTTTCTTTAAGCATAGCGGTGTTAAGTTTTGTGAGTGTTTCACTAAACAGCAGGACTTCAAGAGAAAAACAAATCTGTTCTTATCAACATCCAGTAGTGGTGTTGTGCCATCAAATCTGGCCTTTTGGTAAGGCTGGCCATACACTATACAATTTTCTTGTTCAACTTTCCTTTAGATTTACCAAAACCATGTAATATAGGGTCAAACCTAAACACTTTCAATTTGTATGCAGTCAGGCAGGCCCTTGCACTACATAGTTTAAGGTAAATCTAAAGGAAATTGAATAAGAAAATTGTATAGTGTATGGCCAGCCTAAGAATGGCTGGCTGTAGAGTATCCCTGCTGGTATGATGGGGGCTCTGAAGGCTAGTATTGGCTGGAACGAAAACCGGGATATCCAGGGGGCATTGGAGTAATTCCCCTGGGAAGATAGGGGGTGCCCAGTGCCTCCTGATTGGAATGGGTCTACCTTCTCTGGACATGGGCTGTAAAGGTATGGAATATGTGGGGTCTTTGTCCCCTGGGAGCTGGTTTCCCTAGGGGTGCTCTTAGTACTATTTGGGTTTGGGAACCCCATAGTGTAAAAGAGCACCTGGCTACGTCACTTGCTTTTTTTTCTTGCCACAGAAAGTCCTCCAACCTAATCCATCCATAGAGGGGCTACCTAGGCATTAGGGCCTAGCCAGATAGTGCACTACCACTATATATTTATTGTTCTCTTTTGTTTGTATTTCTTTATCACTTAGATGGAGGGTGTGTGGCCATTTGGTTCCTTCCTCCCCTGATTAGGGCCGGATTAAGAGCATCATGGACTTGGTGCTGAGGATTTTGAAGGGCCTTAAAAGCAGTGCCTTGGCATGCACCCAGAGGAGGAAGGGTGCAGCCGTGCATGCCTAATTCCACATGGGATGCTGTCTCTGAAGCCCATAAACACATCCATGCATCGGCAACTGTCCCTCCTTGTCCGGCCTTCACGCTGTGTGGGGAGGTTCTGAGGGAGCTGCCTGGGGAAGTGAGCATAGAAGCCAGACTTCTGTGTTTACAAGTGACAGAAGAGCGGTAACAGTGAATATGGCCAACCCGGGGCCTATATAAAGGTAGGGGCCTGGAGCTGCAGCTCCAATAGCCCCTTCGTTAATCTGGCCCCTGAACCAGAGATGAAGGATCTGCCAGGTCTTTTTGGCTAGCTGGACCATGTTAGTGTTGTGGGGGGGGGGTGTATTCATATGAGTTCTCTATTCAGAGGTGCAACGGTGTGCGCTCGGCTCCATTAATTTCTTTGCAAAAAAATGTCCAAAAGAAGTCCCTGACCTATTTTAAAAATCACATAAATGTGTTTGTTCACACAGTGTGTAGGGGTGCCATTAAGGATTTCTGCAAAAGAACAGCCTGCTTTGTGCATTGACAGAATGCACGTGTTCCCACAATGCACCTTTGTGGATGAAGCCTAAGGGCTTGCTCACACCATAAAGGTGCCTCTGACTGCATACGTTTTTTGTGCATTCCTGCATGTTTCTGCAGCCTATTTATTTTAATAGGTTGCCAAACTCGCATGAGTGCGCAAAAAGTAGTGCAGGCGGGTTTTGGTAAATCACGTGCTACCGTTCATTTTGGCAGCTGTGAACAAATGCGCACTTGCCAGATGCATGGGGTTTCCATTACGAATTAATGGCAACAGCGCACATCTGCAGAAGGCAGATCTGCAGTGTTGCAGGAAAACTTGTGATTTTGCAAATGTTCCGCACCGCACCTGGTGCGCACAAGCCCTCAATGCTTTAGTGTTGCTTGAAACAAAGTAGCATTGTGTGTATTCTTTTTTGCTTTCAATGTATCTTCTGCTTTTTTTTTTAGCTCAGCCTGGCTTTGAAATGGAATTTGTACCTCGGCCTGTACGTAATAAATCCATCCGTGTTTTCATAGCGCTCTATTGTCCTCCTTCTCTATCCGGTTGTCAGGAAAAATGCCCCAGTTTCTGTTTTTTTTTTTTTGTTTTTTTTTTTTTTTTTTTTTTTTTTTTTATTCCTCCTATTAGGAAAAGCGATGACATTTCCATACTGACACATATACTTAAACAGCGGCCTGTCTCGACACTTCATTTTTCCCAGAATAAATTTACACACATTGTCCTGTATCTGTCACTAGTGATATATTGTCCATATCTGAGCAGCTATAAATAGCACGAGGTTGCCGGCCACCCTAGGGGCTCATCCATATTGATTTTCCACACGTATCCATGTGCCGAATTCTCTCTGTCACTGTCATCATGTCACATAATGTTATTGAAACTCCAGTTCCATCAGGGCAGCTGCAAACCCGATACCCATGTGAAAGAAACGTTTACAATGTAACAAACTGCATCCTTGTTTGAGATTTCCACGAAAACATTTCCTCTGATTTACAATGACAATGTAACCATCAGGGCCGATCCTAGGGTCACAGGCGCCTGGGTGCAGAAATTTTTCTGGCGCCCCCATATGGGCGTGGTCATCTTACTAGCTCCTCCCCTTTACACATGTTTCTATGGCAACGACTCAAACACAGAGATGCTCCCCTAAGAAGTCTTCCTTACCCCGGGACCCTCCTACGATCTCTTAACAATAAACAAATTACAGGAAGAGAAGCAGAGTACTCTAATGGGAACTGGAGGGGGGTCTATCTAATGGACACAGAGAGGGCATCTGTTAGAGAGTCTGTTAGACAGAGCCCCCAGACAGGAGATGGTAAGAGACTGAAGACTTGATACAAGAGATGGTCAGAGACTGCGGATATGATACAAGAGATTAATGCTATGATGCAGCCTCATCAGTGCCCACCAAATGCAGTCTACCAG
The DNA here is from genome assembly GCF_965119305.1 of Pelophylax lessonae. Classification (NCBI taxonomy): domain Eukaryota; kingdom Metazoa; phylum Chordata; class Amphibia; order Anura; family Ranidae; genus Pelophylax; species Pelophylax lessonae. Next base: position 9,344,539 of record NC_138777.1, on the reverse strand, counting down.
AGCCCACCAAATGCAGCCTTATCAGTGCCCACCAAATGCAGCCTTATCAGTGCCCACCAAATGCAGCCTACCAGTGCCCACCAAATGCAGCTTACCAGTGCCCACCAAATGCAGCCTTATCAGTGCCCACCAAATGCAGCCTACCAGTGCCCACCAAATGCAGCCTTATCAGTGCCCACCAAATGCAGCCTACCAGTGCCCACCAAATGCAGCCTCATCAGTGCCCACCAAATGCAGCTTACCAGTGCCCACCAAATGCAGCTTACCAGTGCCCACCAAATGCAGCCTACCAGTGCCCACCAAATGCAGCCTCATCAGTGCCCACCAAATGCGGCTTACCAGAGCCCACCAAATGCAGCCTTATCAGTGTCCACCAAATGCAGCCTTATCAGTGTCCACCAAATACAGCCTTCCAGTGCCCACCAAATGCAGCCTTATCAGTGCCCACCAAATGCAGCCTACCAGTGCCCACCAAATGCAGCTTACCAGTCCCCACAAAATGCAGCTTACCAGTGCCCACCAAATGCAGATTACCAGTGCCCACCAAATGCAGCCTACCAGTGCCAACCAAATGCAGCCTTATCAGTGCCCACCAAATGTGGCTTACCAGAGCCCACCAAATGCAGCCTTATCAGTGTCCACCAAATGCAGCCTTCCAGTGCCCACCAAATACAGCCTTCCAGTGCCCACCAAATGCAGCCTTATCAGTGCCCACCAAATGCAGATTACCAGTGCCCACCAAATGCAGCTTACCAGTGCCCACCAAATGCAGCCTTATCAGTGCCCACCAAATGCAGCCTACCAGTGCCCACCAAATGCAGCTTACCAGAGCCCACCAAATGCAGCCTACCAGAGCCCACCAAATGCAGCCTACCAGAGCCCACCAAATGCAGATTACCAGAGCCCACCAAATGGAGCCTTAACAGTGCCCACCAAATGCAGCCTACCCCCCACCCTGACCACACGCTCAGATACCCCCCACTCTGATCACACCCCCCAGATACCCCACCATCCGGATCACAAACACCTCCAGATACCCCCACCCTGATCACACGCCCAGATACCCTCACTCTGAACACGCCCCCCAGCTACCCCCCACTCTGATCATACCCCCTACTCTGATCACGCCCCCCCCCCAGATACTCCTTCATCCTTATCGCACACCTCCAGATATCCCCACTCTGATCACATGCTCAGATACCCCCTACTCTGAAAACACCCCTCATATACCAGCCCCCACTCTGATCACACCCCCCAAATACCCCCCCCCCCCACTCTGATCACAGCCCCCAGATACCCCCCATACTCTGAAAACTCCCCTCATATACCCACCCCCACGCTGATCACACCCCCTTAGATACCCCCTCACTCTGACCACCCCCCCTCCAGATACCCACCACACTCTAAACACACCACCTAGATACCCCCCCACCTAGATATCCCACCCCACTCTGATCACACCCCCCTAAATACCCCCCAGTCTGCTCACACACTACAGTCTTTCTTTACATTACAGTATCTCCCCTGTCTGGGGACACTTACTTTTGTCAGGCTCCAGAATGAGGACACATCATGGGACAGCCTCAGACATTAGGCTCACTACAGGCTCCTGGGGGAGGAGCCGAGTGCAGAGGGGTGGAGCCCTGTCCATAGTGCTGCATGTGGATCTTCTGATTGGCCCTCCGCTGTGGCCAATGGAGACAGAATAGGCGTGGACTAAAGCATGTGAGAGACACCGGCCGCTCTCTCTTCTCCCGCACTGATAAGGGAGGGGGAGGGGGGTCACTCTGACAGCCCGCAGCTCGCCTCTCCCCAGTGTCACAGCGCCGGCCCTGTGTACACCTCTGGAGGAGGAGAGGACAGACCGGCGCCGCAGCTAGTCTCTCCCCTGTGTCACAGCGCTGGTCTGTGTACGCCGCTGGAGGAGGAGAGGACTCAGTGCCACTGGAGCTTCGGCGCCCCTCCCCCGCCTCAGCTCGCGGCGCCTGGGTGCGGTGAACCCCGTGAACCCGCCCAGGATCGGCCCTGGTAACCATACAGGTGATGGTGAGAACCAGAAAGTCCTCCAATCTAGTCAGTGCATAGAACAGAAGGCATTCCCATGTCTTATTCAATTATATATCCCAAAAATAAGAGGATTATTCCTTATTTCAGGACAGTGGGTGGAGCCATGCAAATCATTCCTTTATGCTCCAACAGCCAGAAGAACATCCAGAACTGCTGATGTACAGTGAAAATATTGCCTAATGTTTAGAGCAATCAGTGTTAATTTTGGCAGCAAATTTCAATTTAGTTTTAGTATTAGGACTAAAATGGCATTTTAGTTTTAGTCCCATTTTAGTCTTCTGCAAGTGTTTTAGTTTTAGTTGTATTTAGTACATTTTAGTCGACTATAACTAATTTTAGTCATCTATAATCGATTTGGTGTAGTTCAATTGTAATTTGTAATGCATTATTTAAGCATTTCTCTACAATTTCCAAACTCATTATATACTACTGCTGGTCCTGGAGTGAAAAATCTAATATGTTATTATTTATGGTATTAAGCTTTGAGCATGCACCAGTGTTCATTTTGGCAGCAAATTTCGATTTAGTTTTAGTTCTAGTCTTTTGACTAAAATGCCATTTTAGTTTTAGTCGTATTTTAGTCTTAAGACTAATGCCATTTTAGTTTTAGTCGTATTTTAGTCATCTGAAATGTTTTAGTTTTAGTTGTATTTTAGTCGACTAAAATTGTGTTAATTTAGTCGACGAAAACGTTTTAGTCGACGAAATTAACACTGAGAGCAATGTATTCCAAAATGCAAACAGCTGTTAGGGGGTCTCCAAACTTTTAAAACAAAGGGCCAGTTTACTGTCCCTCAGACTTTAGGGGGACCACACTGTGGTCATTGGGAGTAAAGAAATGACATAGCCACAGTGGTCAGTAGGAAGAAGAATTGTGCCCCATAATGGGTATTATTGATAGGAATAATGCCCTACTGTTGGTGTCAATGGAAGGAAAGGTGCCCTTATCATTGAGGTCAGTGGGAATGCATGTTTGAGGCCAGTGGGTGGACTGTTTCCCCCATCATTGGAGTCAGAAGGAGGACCATGTCCCCTGTCATTTGGGTCAGTGGGAGGACTGGTTACCCCATCATTGGAGTCAGTGGAAGGAACAGTGCCCCGTCGTTGGAGTCAGTGGGGAGGACCATTTCTTTCCATCATTGGGGTCAGTGGGAGGACTGTTTTCCCCGTCATTGGAGTCAGAAGGAGGACCATTTCCTCTGTCATTTGGGTCAGTGGGAGGACTGTTTCCCCCATCATTGGAGTCAGAAGGAGGACCATGTCCCCTGTCATTTGGGTCAGTGGGAGGACTGTTTCCCCCATCATTGGAGTCGGTGGAAGGAACAGTGCCCCATCGTTGGAGTCAGTGGGGAGGACAATTTCTTCCATCATTGGGGTCAGTGGAATTACTGTTTTCCCCGTCATTTGGGTCAGTGGGAGGACCATTTCCCCCCGTCATTACGGCTCAGTGGGAGAAATGGTACCCCGTCATTGGGGTCAGTGGAAGAAACGGTGCCCCATCTTTGATATCTGGGGAAGGAATTGTGCCCAGTAGTTACTGCAAGTAAAAGAAATAAGGTTTCATCATTTATACCAGTGGGAATAGCACTCATATCTGTGAGAGGAAACTCCAACAGCCAGATAAAGGCAAGCATATAGCAGCATCAAGCCTTCAGGCCAAAGTTTGGAGACCGTAGTTCTAGACCAGCATCAGTTCAGTGTATGGAAAACAATGTCTTCTACAGAGTAGGACTTGGAACCTAAGCAGACAGTATAAACATACAGGTAATGGTGAGAAGGGACTAAAGGTGTCACAAAGTCCTCCAACCAAATCACTGTGTAGCACAGCAAAGCTTTCTTAGAACATAAGGTATTCATGAGATGCCTCATTCCATCGCCTATCCCAAAAATAAGATGCTTATTCCACATTTCAGGAAGTGTCCAGAGCCGTCCAATCAATTCCTTAATGCACGGACAGGCAGATTTACATCCTGAACCACCTTTTTTTTTACGGAGCTCCGTGCTGCGGTGCTTAGTCGATCCCCTGTGAAAAAAAAGAAAAGTAAACTGTGAATTCCCAGTGCACAAAATGTAGAGAATAGAACCAATCTCCAAAGAGGAAGACTTTTAATCTCTAAACCAGAGGTCTTCAAACTATTTCCCTCCAGTTGTTCAGGAACTACAATTCCCATCATGCCTAGTCATGTCTGTGAATGTCAGAGCTGTACAAAGTCTCATGGGATGTGTAGTTCTGCAACAGCCGGAGGGCCGTAGTTTGAAGATCCCTGCTCTAAACCAACATCTCCCCCAAAGTGCAAGGCTTCTGACTGAAGCCAGTTGGACCCTGGTTCTTAGGGACCTGCCAAAGCTGTTCCTCCAAGTACTTGGTAAAGGCTCCCTCAAAGAGAGACCCCTGATTAGGAAGATGAAAAAGGCCCTAAGGGCCACAGATCCTCTCCCTGCCATTAGGGCAGGCCCCGATAAACCGGCACCCTCCATTTCTTTGAAGACAAAAAAAAAACAACAACAACACATACACCTGTAGTGCTAGTGCACAGTAGGGAGAAAAAGTAAAAGACGGCAAGTACAGGGACAGGAGGCAGGTCTTTCAGAAAGTCTAAAATTTCCCCTTGGACTATGGGTAAGGCCCACCCAAGAGGCATGTGCAAGAAAAGCAGTGAGTGACGGGACTTAATGCCAGTGAAACTCAGTGAAGTCCCAAACCTGTAGTATTACACCATTTGAATGCCACCTCTAGGGGGCACATCATCAGGAGCTTCTTGCACCTCTCAGACTAATGGAGCACGTGCCCGGTACAACATCACATTCATCTGTTTGTAGGTATTTGCAGTCTTAGGAAAACATTAGATTTTACACTGTGTTTCTGGGGGGGGGGGAAGCATTTACTCTGTCACCCTTTTGGGGGGACCCTCTGACTTCCAGATTTATATACCAGCCCACCACATTCACCCGGAAGCTCAGAGTGAGGCCTGCCTGCCTGCCCCCTCCATGTGTGCTCATGCACAGCTCCTTGGGCTTGAGGAGGGCGAAGAGGAGCTTTAGTGGTCTGGTCTGGACCTGCATACATGAAACTAAAAACTCAGAGGATCTAAGATGGGCCCCTGCCCAGCCGGCCCAGGCCTGTCCCAGTCTCCTGTTTAATACACACAATGTGATGTGGCAAGTCCTTTCCTCCATCGGTGCACTCCCTGCTCAGCTGCCCCCCATCCCCCGTCTAGCCAAATACAGCACCTCCCTGCCCTGGTCAGGCCGGATGAACTGTGCATGAGCCCACATGGTGGGGGCAGGCTAGGGTTGCCACCTCATCCCTTTAAACCAGGACACATTAATTACACAGGTCCTGAGGCTTATATAATGCACATAAGGCACTAAGTGATTTTGATTACCACCTTAATCAGCCACAGAACCTGTGTAATTTATTGTGTGTCCTGGTTTAAAGGGATGAGGTGGCAACCCAAGGGCAGGCAAGCCACACAATGAGCTTCTGGGTGAAAGCGGTAGGCTTGCATGTGATTCTGGAACTCAAAGGGTCACTCAGCCTGGCTGAGCCCTCTGAGCTTGGTGGAAGCAGCAGGTGGTAGTGAAGAGGCTGCAGGCCAACTTTTGCATTGGGCTCACAAGCTTCAAGCTACTCCTCTGCATGAAGGTAATGCAGTCCGGAGCATTCGCAAAATGAGCTGCATGTTCTATTCAACAATACTGCAAGACAGGGGTTGCAGGGGTTACAATTGCAACCGGGCCCCATGCTCCAGGTGGCCTGTGTGGCTCCCCTGTACACCTGGATAGGGGGGGGGGCAGCATGTAGAGAAATCACTGCCCTTTTTTTTTGCAGCTACAGGAGGAAAATGGAGGAGATTGGTTACTCTGTATCCTGCCCTCCTCATATCCAGTTCACTTGTGTTCTGCTGTCTCTGGATGGCCCCTGTGTGCTCCCCTGGTCCCCCCCTTAATGTGGTGCTCCCTCCCCCACCCCAATGTGCTCCCTCCCCTCTCCTGCAGGAGATGTGTCACAATAGAGAACCAGGAAGGGGTCAGTAAATATATAATTTACCAGCTCCTTCCTTTTCTGAATGGACAGAGTCATAGTCAGTGACATTGTAAAAAAAGAAATAAAATAATAAACAATAATACAATTAAAATACCAAAAAATAGAAACTACTGACACCAGTGGGTGAACTTCCAGGATCGCAAAGGTCACACTTGCGACAGGGCCCTGGCATTCCACCACCGTGGGGAGGCCCCAAGATGGCAGGAAGGGAGCCCACTGCAGAACTTGTGAAAGGGTCCTGCAATGAGAGTAAAGGGCCCCAGGATCAGTGGGAAGAGCCCCAGGCTTGAAGGGAAGGGCCACGGCCAGGGGTCCGGGGGGCCATTCATGGTTTCTTGCACCAGGGCCCTGAAGGTTCTAGTTACGCCTCTGCGGTAAGATCTCACATATTAGGTATGAAATCTCCCTGAAGGTACTGATGTTGTTGCCTTCCCAGGGTGCATCATTGCCACCAAGGTTATGTGATCAGTGCCTTCAAGGAAACCTAGAAGTCGTCACAAGAAAGGTAAGCAAGTCAAAAAACGTACACATTAGCATGCAAATATTAATGCTGATGTGAATTTTGTTCAATGGGGTAAAGGTCCACATTAAAGTGAACTAACTGAGGAACTCTTTACCAGTTAGTGCCTAGATTGCAGGGTATGCAGTTCATGAGCGGAGCCGATTGTGCAACTGTTGTTACTGCCAATGCATAGGCCAGAATCGGAAAAGACAAATATATTTCATCCCGTTTTGAATCTTCTGCCATTTAGGTTTGTAACTGTGGAAGTTCACTGTAAAGGCGGAGAGCCTTTATAAATTGTCTTTGCAACCTTGCACCTATTTTTGCCACGGCGCAAGGCGTTTTATCATTTTCTTGTCTTTACCAGCGGAAATTTTTAATCGCTGGGTGATTTAACATGCAATTATCCGAAAGGCTGAACGCGGGCCACTGATCTGTGAAAAATGTTATTAATAGTTTATCGTAAGTGACTAAAAATGGCGACTTTGGAATTGCGCGATAATTAGTCGTGTTTCCTGGATTTGAAGGGTAGACCAAATTTATGGAGTAAAATTCTCCTGCAAATTGGGACCTGATTTCTCCCTTGTGAGCTGAAACATCAGCAACCTCCTGAAACCAACGCTCGGCTCACATAAAGGCCCCCGGGGATTCATTTCAGCGTCATAATTGTCCATGTGTCTGCTGACTGAGGATAACACAATAATTAATAATGTGCAGTCGAATATGAAACTGTTTAAACAGCGTAGCCACTCATGCAAGGAGAACCTTTCATTTATTAGTACAAAAAGGAATGGAAACAATTTGGAAACATAAATGAGAAGTGCCAGGTAATTATTATTTTTACGATTTGGGTGATTAATAACGAGGAAGAGGGCAATTCACAAAGGGGCACATCTCTGAGCAAACTACAAACTAAACACGAGCTGAAAATTAACATGTAGGGGCCTTTCAAAAGTGATGAGAACAAGTGTTACTGTTGCTGAAATCCACCTGGGATGTCCATGCGGATCCCCTTCAACTGTCACTATGTAGCACACATGTGTCAAACACAAGGCCCGCAGGCCAAATCTGGCCCTCTAGGCCATTTAATGTGGCCCTCACACCTCTCCTGGAGCTGCAGTAGAGCTCCAGCCCTCCTTTGAGCCTCCTGCAGACCTGCACTTTCTGCTTCCCAGCTCTGCCACCAGCTTCTTCCCAGCAGGGGGTGCACTTTGATGTAAGGGAGGGTGGGGGTAGACTCTTAACATCTGATATAATGGGTTTGGGATGCTCTGGACATCTAGTATTACAGATGCAACTGGCCCATTGAGAGTAATCATAATGCTCGATGAAGTTGAGTTTGACACCCCTGATGTAGCAGTTAAAAGAACTCAAGTCATTCATAAAAAATGGAATGGGTGAAGTGAGGCAGAAAGTCTTAGGTTACGGCAGGGATAATCAATGGCATTGGTGCTAGGGTGGGCACACAATGTCATTTTCAGTGGCAACCAGAAGGTCATTAAAGACAAAACCTGACAGGCTGACCCCCCCCACCCCTTCAACCTCTGCAGCAATGCTGGCAGCACTCATATGTCTATTTCCCAAAGACAACCTCTGGATATGACGCTGAGCACGTGCACTCGACTTCTGTGGTCGACCATGGCGAGGCCTGTTCTGAGTGGAAACTGTCCTGTTAAACCACTGTATGGTTTTGGCCACCGCGCTGCAGCTCAGTTTCAGGGTCTTGGCAATCTTCTTATAGCCTAAGCCACCTTTATGTAGAGCAACAATCGTTTTTTCAGAGCCTCAGAGAGTTCTTTGCCATGAGGTGCCATGTTGAACTTCCAATGACCAGTATGAGAGAGTGAGAGCAATAACACCAAATTTAACACACCTGCTCTCCATTCACACCTGAGACCTTGTAACACTAACGAGTCACATGACACCAGGGCAGGGAAAATGGTTAATTGGGCCCAATTTGGACATTTTCACTTAGGGGTGTACTCACTTTTTTTGCCAGCGGTTTAGACGTTAATGGCTGTGTGTTGAGTTATTTTGAGGGGACAGCAAATTTACACTGTTATACAAGCTGTACACTCACTACTTTACATTGTAGCAAAGTCTAATTTCTTCAGTGTTGTCACATGAAAAGATAGAAAAAATATTTACAAAAATGTGAGGAGTGTACTCTTCTGCGAGATACTGTAACTTCTGTAGCCCACTATAGGAGTGTACCGTCAGTGTGAAAATGCTGCTGCACCATATTGGGAAAAAAAAAAAACAAAAAAAAAAAAAAACAGAGTCTTTGTCACCCTTAGATAGAAATTCCCAACTATATTCTTCCAAGAGTTTGGATAAACATCGAAAAACATTTTTTTAGGGAATCAAGTAATATAAGTGTGTGTGTTACATCTCTGGAGTAAGGACCAAAGCCTAATCAGTAGAGTATGGAGAAAGAAGATTTGATCGTTTATTGTTTTGATAAACTGTTCAGGCCAGGATCTGAACCCATGGCCTCTGATGCCGCTGACAGTGGCTCTTTTTGCTGAGCCACCTGAGATGCTGGACAGCTCCCTGCCTGATCCTTTGGACTTTCATGCTTTGATTCTAATGAACCTTGACCTTGACTTCTTTGCTCCTCCCATTAACTTCCAAATGTGAGCCATGCCTTCTCACTTTCCGTTTGAAAGATTATTGTGCTTCTTTCAAGCCGATATCTTGCTCCTTTGCCTACCTTCAGCTGTCCTTATCTCCACTACCACTTGTTGCCAACCATTGGTTTGTTCCTTGACTGCGCTTCCACTTAATCCCAACCTGCAACCACTTGTTACTGACCATTGGCTTGTTCCTTGACTATGCTTCCACTTAATCCCAACCTGCAGCCACTTGTTACTGACCATTGGGCTTGTTCCTTGACTATGCTTCCACTTAAGCCAAAGGTCAGTAACAAGTGGTTTCAAGTTGGGATTAAGTGGAAGCATAGTCAAGTAACAAGCCAAAGGTCAGTAACAAGTGGTTTTCAAGTTGGGATTGTTTGTTGACTATGCTTATGCTTGATCCCTACCTGCTATATCTACTACTGGACCCAGGCTTGCTCACCTCCTGGTGGGATGATCCTGAGGACAGAGACATGGTACTAACTTGCAGCAAAATCCATCTCTGTCATCCGGAGCTCTGGTGAATTCCAGGTAGTGCTTAGATCCCACACTTCGAGTGAGCCCACGTCATCCACCAGGGTGACCTGCTTGTTTATTTATCCTGCTGGTCTGTGCTATACTGTAGCTACTGGTCTCCAAGCCTAACCCCTGACCATGGTATAGACCCTGATGGTGGTAGGCTGCCTTGATCCTTTCAGTTGCTTTTGATGGTGGTTTGAAAGTGCCATAAATACTCCAATGTGAGCTCTACCAGAAGAGACAGAGGTTGATTTACTAAAACTGAAGCACTCAGAGTCTGGTGCAGCTATGCATGTTAGCCAGTCAGCCTCTAACTGCAGCTTGTTCAATTAAGCTTTGAAAATAAACCATGGAAGCTGATTGGTTTCTATACACAGCTGCACCAGATTTTGCATGCTCCAGTTTCAGTAAATCTTTCCCACAGACATAAGGACGAAAGAGCAAACATTCCACCCATCTATGGACAAGATGTCCATAGTCTACCTGAGGGATTCTACCAATGGAAGAATGTAATGTATTTCCCAGTACATGATGGCCACCAGGACTTACCTTACTTTACCTAGACAAAACATGGTGCCAGAATACAGGAGGAAGCATGGAAAAAATAATATATTAACAAGCTACAGGAAGAAGAACAAAGACGAAGATGGTCATGTAAGGACACATCTCCATAGCACCTGCATCAGATAGACAAGCAAGCCATGAAATAGGTAGAAATACATCATATACAGAGGAAAACAAAGAAAGCAGAAGGACTAAGGTGAAACAGGGGAGGCATTCCAGGAAGCTAGGCTTGCAGAGGCTGAAATGAAGAAAACTCTCCATAATGAGTCAGAAATTCCTGAGGGAGGGAGGTATCCTTAAATACTCTCGGTATTGATTAGCACATAAAGACAGTACAGATTGTACACATATTTATATGAAATTAAATGGGTGCTTCCTTCATATTTTCAGCATTATTTTGTCCCTCCTACGGGGGGGTTCCTCAATTTACAAAAGTGGGTTAGCCAGAAAACCTAAAGAATATGTACAATCTAACAACAAATTTCTCCTTTCGGGTTCCTTTTGGTTTGTTAAATATAGCGGGCTTAATAGGTTTTTTCTTTCGGCAAGTCAGTGGACAGCAGGTGTCATGATTGACCATGGATTTCTGAGGGGCAATTTTGGGGCTTTTTCTTTTAAATAAAGGACTGGGTGCCTTTATTTCTAGGTTACTTTTTTGTGAATGGGAAGGGGTACTATGTAGAGAGGGGGGGGCGGCGTTTAAAGGGCCCTCTTATTTTTAAAAGGAGACATTCAGATTTTGATAAGCCTTCTGCCCCCAGACCCCACAACCACCAGGCCAGGGTTGTAGGAAAGAGGCCCTTGTCCTCACTAATATGGGGGGCAAAGTACTTTACCAAGGGGGTCCCCCCTTGTTGAGGGGGGCTGCATGCTTGCCCCCCCCCCCCCCACACACATTTCTGGCCTACCTGGCTTCACATAAGGGTCTGGTATGAACTGTTAGAGGCCACCATTGGGTTTTTTTAAAGGTCCCTCTTAAAACACCTACTGGATCTGAAGGGTCGCATGACTGCATAATTATCGGTTAAAGTAACGCAGTGCCGTTTTGCAAAAATTGGCCTGGTCATGAAGGGGGGTAAATCTTCTGGAGGGCAAGTGGTTAACATTCGTCTTCCTTTGACTTCAAAGGGATTTGGATTCATTATGCAAATTTTACCTGTTTTTCACAAAACACTGCTTAAACCCAACCCAGGTGTGTTCAGTGCATCATTAGTCCTAACACACTCCTTGTCTGTCCTAAGGTAACAATGTTACTCCTCCATTGATACATTACTGTGAGTGACACTAAAACAAGACATGCGTTACTGGCAAGATCACCAGATGAAAATTAGGAACAAAAGGCCTAATGGATCATTTACACTTCTGGTTTGTGGTAGCAAGCAGCAATACACATTATCCCTTTTACTAAGCCCTGTGGGACGAAATGCATCAGGGGGGTGGGCAGCCTGGGAGGAGTCGAGGCCCATTTACATTGCTGTTTTTTATTAACAAGCAAGAGTGCAGGTTCCCCTTATAACTAAGCCCTCTGGGCAGGATGAAACGCGTGGCTGGGACATGGTCATTGTGTTTACAACGGCAGACCGCTGTTCTGTCTCCCCGGGGAGTGATCGCGGGTGCCCGGCGGCAATCGCGGCCACCGGTCCCGCAGATCAACTTCATCTCTCATGAATTGGCGTGCACGCACCCCCACAATCACTCCCGAGGAACAACATATGGGTACGCCGATTCACGGAGCCGAGCCACCTTGCCGCAGTATATCTGCGGCAGGTGGTCGGCAAGAGGTTAAAGGTTTCAAATATGCTGTAAATGCTGATAAATACAGGACATGTACTTAATCTAGCGTAAAGAAATAGAGATGAGCTTCGATCATTCCAACATCCAGTGATATTTCCAAGGACCTGTCTCCAAAGTCTGGGTTTTTTGGTGGTAATTCGGTATCATTGGCAAAGACGCCATAGGAAGATTTCATTCTAGCAGGTTCCATCTGCTGGCGGCCTGGAAAAAAAAGTGCCCTAATCAGACTTATTTTGCGAGCAGCAGGACTAAAATGGATTTTAATTACCTCGAAGTCAATGCTAAAATTAATTAGGAAATTTATAAATGTAATCCCCAGCAGCTCTCAGCTGGAGTTGTAAGGGATATGTCAGTCAAATGCCAGATGTAATCAGATGAGGTTACTTCAGATTAGGGGGCGGTGGGACGATGGTGGGAGATCTTGTAAACAAAATGAGCAGCTTTGGTGGTGCTGGGCTTCGGTTTTTCAAGAGGGAATGATAATGAGACTGCTCAGCAGCCGGGCACAGGATATCCGCAGCCTTCCTGTTGGTTTGAGGATTCTGTTCATAATACCGATCATTGATTTTTTACAGAACGGGACCTCGGCAGCTTCACATTCTGTCAATAGGTCATGGGTCGAAATTCAATGCCTTTTATTTTCTTTTTACACAAAGATGAGTTACAAGTTATATTTTCTTTGCTACTCTTCATACATCCTCAATCCAATTTACCCCCCCCCCCCCATCTCATTTTTCTTTCTCTGCCTCTGTCCTTTCTAACCCACCCTAAGAATCTCTCTTTCCTGCCTGTCCATGTTTGACCTCTTCCGCTACCCACTTCTAACGTCTTCCATATTCATACCCCTGAGGTGGGTATTGAGGAGCACTCAGCACAAAAGCTTATGACATTAAAAGGGTAGATCAAAGTGTTTTGTTGAATAAAAGGTATCAGATGAATTCAACACGTTTTGGGGGAAATGCTTCCATCTTTCACAGGGCTAAAGCTGTGGGTATGACTATGAATGGACTCGCATTACAATTAGGAGACTTATGTAATGGCTTGATCCAAACTGTTAAACCTGGAATTATTGCAAGCTGTCAGCAGTTGTATCTCATTATGAGTCCATTCATACCGATGTTTTCGGCCCTGGGGAAGGGGGAGGCATTTCCCCCATAACGCGTTGGCTTCATCTGATGGACTCACATTACAATTAGGAGACCGATGTAAATTTTTGATCTAAACTAGGGATAGACCGATATGGTTTTTTCAGGGCCAATACCGATATTTTGGTCACAACGTATCGGTATCGGCCGATAATGCCCGATATTTTGTACATTTAAAGTTTTGAAAAATAAAGACAATTTTGGACAAAAATCTGGTACTGAACATGTTAATTATTGTTTAATGCTTAATGGTTGGCTTGCTGGCACTCTGTGGTGGGTGGTTGGCTTGCTGGTATCCTGTGTATCAAAGTGATCTGTGGGACTGTCTGGAGGAGGGGCCGTGCTGTGCAGCCCCCACCCAGCCTTGGAGAGAGAACCAGAGAACAGCAGGCAACATGAGCTAAGCATAAGGATGAAGCAAGGAGGCCTTGCTGAGTGGAATATATATATGGTGTACTTCGCGGAGGGAGAGGCCGGAGAGCCTGGAATGTGGTGCTGCAGGAAAACCTGGGGATTCTATTCTAAATACAGGTGAAAAAAAGGTAAGAGTAAGAAGGCTAAGCAAAGGGAGATATATTCAATAGGGGACCCATGGGGACCCTGGCCTGCTCTAAAGGGGGTCACGTTGGCTAAATATATATTCTTTGCAGGGAGAGCCTGGAGTACAGTGGCGGCCCGTCCATTGGGGGCGCAGGGGCGCCGCCCCCCTTATCCATGCGTCCGGCCCCCTAATCTACATGTAGAGCGCCGCACGCATGGATTCCAATAGGGGATTTTTTTTTTTTTAAACGTGATGAGAGCCAGAGGCTCTAATAGGCTTCAAAAAAGGGTGGGCTTGGGGCGCAGAGCACTGCACCCCGAGCCTGCCCAGTTGTATGACAATAGTAAATCAATATTCAGTATTATCACACTGATTTTCCTCCCAGCCAATCAGAAAGCGGGTCGTGAGACCCCTTTTCTGATTGGCTGAAAAGAGAAGTGATTTTAGTGGCCATTGGCCAGGAAGAGGGAGGAGTCGTACAGCCGGAGGATACTCACAGCCGCTCGGGGAAGGAGCAGGTAAGGATGCTGGCTGTCCGGCTGGGCAGCCAGCCATCTGTCTTGGGTGGGGGGAGGAGGGAGGGGGTGGTAGATTTGATTGCCGGCCTTGCTGTCCCGCCGGAGGGGGGGGTGTTGGTTTTGCCACCCCCCAAATTGTTATTCACCATCTGCCACTGCTGGAGTACCTGGTGGTGCTGAAAAACCTGGTAGCACAGGGAATATAGGTGAAAACGTAATACTAAAGGGGGATCTATGGGGACCCTGGCCTGCTCTAAAGGGGATCTATGGGGGACCCTGGCCTGCTCTAAAGGGGGATCTATGGAGGATCCTGGCCTGCTCTAAATGGGATCTTTGGAGGTCCCTGGCCTGGCCTGCTCTGAACAGGGATCTATGGAGGCCAAAAGGGGCAGAGCATGGGTTACCTTAAAATGATGACACCCCCCCCCTCCTGAAAAAAGTTCTGTGGACGCCCATTACAGCGGTCACATGGTACCGGCACTGGGATGGTACTGGTACACCAATCGGTCATTGGCTGTGTCCGCTGACAGATCACGCTGCTGTGCAGCGCCTTCTGGGAGGACATCATATGACATCCAGTCCGAAGGACGAAAGGCCCCAATGGGAAGCCATTGGTTAACTCAGGCTTGGCTCTGGAAATTGCAACATTCCAACGAAAAGAAAAAAAAATTACTTTTTTCTTTTTTCCATATGTTCTGTACATTGCAATTCTATGGACAGTAACACAAAGCCGGCACACATAATAATTCACATGTCCAATGTAAATCTCTTGCTGGGGTGCAGTAAATGGCAAGGACACACTCGGCGTAGTCGCAGCCATCCGTTACTCTTGTCCTTGTCACTGTGAAGGTCTCACAGTTGGAGCCGCCGAGAAGAGTCTCAGGGTTTGGCTTTTGCTCTGTAGCACGATGTAATTCGCTCTCCACCTGTACGCTGCACGCCGCGCCTGGCGCTGCAGGGGCGACAATTATTTCTGTATTTTACACACAAAGAGCCGCTGCCGAAATGACTGAGCTTGGCTATTGTCATTCTAATCTGTAATCCAGGTAATTGGTTATTTAGGGAGCTGTGGGTTGCAGAACGTCCTGTGGATTCATGTACAATGTGACAGGTGACTATGTACAGATGGTCATACAAGGTCTCCCTCGTGTACAGGACGCTGCAGAAAATTCCCGCTCCCACCCAGTCTTACAAAATTGTGTCCCGTTCCATTTAAATACACAACCAATAGGTATTTTATTGGGTAAATCTGGTGCTTAACCACTTCTGGACTGGAAGGTTTTACCCCCCCCTTCATGACCAGGCCATTTTTTTGCGATACGGCACTGCTTTATTTTAAGGGACAATTGCACAAACGTGCGACACTGTACCCAAATATGTCTTTTTTTTTTCTCCACAGATACAGCTTTTGGTGGTATTTAACCACCTCTACGGATTTTATTTTTTGCGTTATAAACCAAAAAAAGAGCAAAAACTTTGAAAAAAAAAAAAATATATATAATTTTTCATTTTTGCTATAAAACACATCCAATAAAAAAATTTAAAAAATAAATTTTTTCATCAATTTAACCACTTAAAGACCGGAGGATTTTACTGCTTAACGTCCAGGCTACTTTTTTCAACTTGGCACTGCGCGAATTTAACTGACAATTGCGCGGTCATGCAACGCTGTACCTAAACAAAATTTACGTCCTTTTTTTCCCCACAACCAGAGCTTTCTTTTGGTGGTATTTGATCACCTGTGCGCTTTTCATTTTTTGCGATATTAATAAAAAAAGAGCGAAAATGTTGCGAAAAATTGAAATTTTCAACTTTGACAGTTAAAAAATATCCAATATATTCAATTTGTGTCATATATTTAGGCCAAAAGTTAATTAGCTACATGTCTTTGACAAATAAATTCTCAACGAGCGTATTTTTAACCATTTTAAGACCGGAAGATTTTACCCCATTCCTGACCAGGCCATATTTTGCGATTCGGCACTGCGTTACTTTAATGGACAATTGCGCGGTCGTGCGACGCTGTACCCAAATAAAATTGATGTCTTTTTTTTCCCCTCCCACAAATACAGCTTTTGGTGGTATTTAACCACCTCTACGGATTTTATTTTTTGCGCTATAAACCAAAAAATGAGCGAAAACTTTGAAAAAAAATATATATAATTTTTCATTTCTGCTATAAAACACATCCAATAAAAAAAAATTTAAGAAATCAATTTTTTCATCAATTTAAGCCAATATGTATTCTGTTACACATATTTGTTTTTAAAAACAAGAAAATTCCAATAAGTGTATATTGATTGGTTTGCGCAAAAGTTATCGCGTCTACAATTAAATATTTTTATGGAATTTTTTTTTTTTTTTTTACTAGTAATGGCAGCGATCAGCGATTTTTAGCGGGACTGCGATATAGCGGTGGATATATGGGACACCTGGTGCTTTTGCCACTTTTTGGGGACCTTTGTCATTATTACAGTGTTCAGTGCTAAAAAAAAAAAAAAAGCAAACATTTTGAAAAAAAATATACAGTATATCAATTTTTCATTTCTGCTATAAAACACATCCAATAAAAAAAATTTATAAAAATAATTTTTTTTCATCAATTTAAGCCAATATGTATTCTGCTACACATATTTAAAAAAAAAAAAAAAAAATACCAATACGTGTATTTTGATTGGTTTGCGCAAAAGTTATAGCGTCTACCATGAAATATTTTTATGGAATTTTTATTTTTTATTTATTTTTACTAGTAATGGTGATCTTTAGTGGGACTGCGATATTGCAGTGGACAAATCGGACACCTAACTGCCACTTTCGCCACTTTTTGGAGACCAGTGTCATTATTACAGTGTTCAGTGCTAAAAAAAAAAAAAAAAAAAGAGCGAAAATTTTGAAAAAAAAATATTTATATTTTTTCATTTCTGCTATAAAACACAAATAAAATTGTTTTTATCAATTTAAGCCAATATGTATTCTGCTACATATTTTTGGTAAAAAAAAAAAAAATCCTAAGAAGTGTATATTGATTGGTTTGCGCAAAACCTATAGCGTCTACAATGAAATATTTTTTGGAATTTTTATTTATTTTTTATTTTTACTAGAAATGGCAGCAATCAGGGATTTTTAGCAGGACTGTAATATTGCGGCGGACAAATCGGACATCCAACTGATACTTTTGGCACTTTTTGGGGACCAGTGTCATTATTACAGTGTTCAGTGCTAAAAAAAAAAAAAAAAAAAAAAAAAAAACATTTTGAAAAAAAAAAAAAAAAATATATATATATATATATATATATATATATATATATATATATATATATATATATATATATATATATATATATATATATATTTGTTCATTTCTGCAATAAAACACATCCAATAAAAAAAAAAAAACACATCCAAATAAAAAAATCGGACATCTAACTGATACTTTTGGCACTTTTTGGGGACCAGTGTCATTATTACAGTGTTCAGTGAAGAACGAAAAGTTTGAAAAAAATATATAGATTTGTTAATTTCTGCAATAAAACACATCCAATAAAAAAAATAAAAAAAATCTAATATTTTTCATCAATTTAAGCCAATATGTATTCTGTTACACATATTTTTGTTAAAAAAAAAAAAAAATCCCAATAAGTGTATATTGATTGGTTTGCACAAAAGTTATAGGTCTACAGAGAAATATTTTTTATGGAATTTTTATTTTTTATTTTTAATAGTAATGGCAGAGATCTTTAGTGGGACTGCGACATTGCAGTGGACAAATCGGACACCTAACTGCCACTTTTTGGGGACCAGTGTCATTATTACAGTGTTCAGTGCTAGAAAAAAAAAATGCACTGTCACTGCATTAATGACACTGGCAGGGAAGGGATTGACATCAGGGGTGATCAAAGGGTTAAATGTATCCTTTGGGGGTGCTTACTGTGGGGGGGGGGTTGCTCTGACTGGGGGAAGACCGAGATCTGTGTTCCTATTTAGCAGGAACACAAGATGTCCATCTTGTCCCCTTGTAGACCGCCGTTCTGCCTCTCCTGGGGATGATCGCGGGTCGCCGGCTGATTGACCTGCTGATTGACATCACCGCTAGGCTATCATGGTGCAATTGCGCCTCTGGTGGTGCAATCGCGCCATCTAGTGTTTATTGAATGAAATGACGTACAGATACGTCATTTCACGCACTGGAGCCACATTGCCGCAGTAATACATGGCGGCCGGTCGGCATGTGGTTAAATAATGCTAAGTCAGTATAAGAGTAGATCTACAGTAAAACGCTAACTGGATGACATTTAGCTCGCTCGGTGCACAGGGTATCATAAAAAGTTTTCATTTTATTATAGAATATACTGTTTTTACCTTTTCTTATCCTTTGTTACATCTCAGCATTGATGATCTCCTCTTTGCAGACACATCCTTCCTACATGTATTCCAGTGATGGCTGCATGACTGGTTTCCTGGTGGTGACACCTGTAGACCATGCCTACCAGGGCTGGCCCAAGACATTGCGCTGCCTGGGTCCAAGAATGAAATGCTGCCCCCCCTCAAAAAAAAAAAATCACACCCACCAATCAGTGACAGTACAGCCCGGTCCAACCAGGCAGTGTGTTAGCACTGCCTGCAGACATCTGTCCTCCTAATTTGGCTCCCTGGGCTGGCAGCACCCCTCTCAAGTTGCCGTCCGAGACACATGGCCCCCTAGTTTTGGCCCTGATTTTGCCGCCCCTCCCAAAGTTCCGTCTGGGTCCAATGGACCCAGCAGGACCCATGGTAGGGCTGGCCCTGATGCCTATGTAGCGTGCTGAAACTAGCACTTTCAGTCCCCATCAGGAAGCCATGTAGTAGGGTGACAATGCACTTCCATAACTAAGCCCTATGGGCAGGGCGAAACGCATCGAGGGGGGTGTGGCCTGGATAGAGCTGGGATAAAGCTGTGTTTTACTGACTTTGCATCTCGGCAGTTCTGGCATGAGGGGCTTTGAACCTCCTCTTTCCAGGAATGTTTGTATAGAGCTGGGAGGCTCTTTTCTCCACCTGCACCCAGCAGCGAGAGTCACCGGACGTTTGGATGTTTATATGGAGCGGTGCCCCATGTATGGTCAGGGTGGAAATGCAGGAGCACAGATGGGGACAGTGTTGTCACCCTATATACAAAGAAGTGCTCCAACATTATGGCAGGATTGAGAAACAAACAAATAATAATAAAAAATTCAGCGCAACTGTACAAAACAATAATAGAAAGCTGCTATGCACTAAAGGATCAATAAACCAAAAGTCCCAATAACAAATATATAACAAAAAGTGCAGCGCTGCACTTTTTGTTATATATTATGGCAGGATTATCAGGGATTCTTTTAAGTAAGTTGCAAATGTAAAATGATTGCAAATTATTTTTAAATTAACATTAACGTGTTAAAATTGATGAGATTGGAGTTTACATAGATGATGATTGATACATGATGTTTAATGACTGATAGTTATAATTGGTGATGAATATTGATGTTGGTGGATGATGATTAATATTACACTGAATTGTATTCAAGAACAATTTAGAAACAAGTTCTACAATGTTTCAATCATTTTTTTTTTTTTAACCACTTAAGCCCCGGAAGATTTTACCCCCTTCCTGACCAGGGCCTATTTTGCGATTCGGCACTGCGTGACTTTAACAGACAATTGCGCGGTCATGCGACACTGTACCCAAATTAAATTGACGTCCTTTTTTTCCCACAAACAGAGCTTTCTTTTGGTGGTATTTGATCACCTGTGCGATTTTTTTAATCATGCGCTATAAACAAAAAAAAAAGCGACAATTTTGCAAAAATAACAATATTTTTCACATTTTTTTATATGAAATTCCCCCCAAAAAATTTAAAAATCACATTTTTTTAACATTTTAGGCCAATTTGTTTTATGCTACATATTTTTGGTAAAAAAAAAAAATCACAATAAGCGTATTTTGATTAGTTTGCGCAAAAGTTATCGCGTTTACTAACTAAGGGAAATATTTTTGTCATTTTTGTTGTTTTTTTTTTTAACGCGTAATGGCGGCGATCTGCAATTTTTTTTGCAGGACTGCGACATTGCAGCGGACAGATCGGACCCTTGACTGACATTTTTGGGGTTACCAGTGACATTACTGCAGTAATCAGTGCTATACATATGCACTGTTACTGTAAAATGACACTGGCAGGGAAGGGGTTAACTTTTTTGAGAGGGAGGGGTTAAGTGTGTCCCTAGGGGCGTGCTTCTAACTGTGATTGGATGTGGCTTGAGGTGTAGGAACACTGATCAACGGTCCTACATAGTAGAACCGTATCATCTCCATTCTTACACAGGGGAGAATGACAGGCAGCTTTGTTTACATTAGCCGCCTGCCTTTCTCTCGGTGTAACGGACAATCGTGAGTGACCGGCGGACATCGGGTCCGCCGGGCACACGCGCGAGGGGGGTCCGTGACCTAGCGAGAGCAGGAGCGCGCATCCGGTGGCGCGCGCTCGCTCCCTAGAGCCTCACAGGCTAGTGACGTTCCCATACGTCACTTTGCCTGTGAGGGGCTGACCGCCGCAGTATATGTACTTGTGGCGGTCGGCAAGTGGTTAATTTTAGGAAAGATTTGCTTTTAAAAATACATTTTTTTTCTATTTTTTCCAAGCAAATTCAGGCCTAAGCAGTCAATGTGGAACTGAAAAATTCAGCCATACTGGAGGTTTTTAGCAGTGCAGTGGACTTGAGGGCGACAGAAGCTCATTTCAACCATTCTGGACCTATTCTTGTCCCCTTGTTTGCTGGGGGACTTGGCAATAACTATTGATGGACAGAGGAACCCAAAAGCTAATAGTAACCCTTAGTTTGTCAGCAAAGGCATTAATTATGTTGGAGTTAACCTTAAATTTTCACCATGTTAACTGCTTAGGTGAAATCATCATCTTGGAAATAAAAATTTGAACCAATTTAACCTAAGCAGTCCACATGGTAAAATTTGAGGCTAATTTTGGAAATAGTGGAAGAGGACTTTCATTTTACCAAACCTTTAGTCTCACAAAGTAGACTGCTTAGATGAAATTTTCTTGGAAATAAAAATTTAGGCAAATTTAACCCAAGTAGTCCTAATGGAAAAACTTGAGGACAATTTTGGTAAAAGTTTATTGAAGGCAATCAATTTCGGCAAATGAATCCCTAATTTGGAGAAGGGTGGGAGAGGCAGAGCACACAGCTTATATTTAATGAAGGAATTATCATACCTACAACATATTAAGACTTCAGAAAATTTGACCAGAACAGTAAAGGAACATCCCAGAAGATGGTACTGTACATGAGAATATTTGTGGGTGAATTGTTTTTTCAGTTTTGCAAAAAGTAGACATGCACATTAAAGTCGATCTAAACCCTAACTGGATGACTATTGGCATACGTACCAATATCATAGTCTCCACTCTTGGGACACTGTTAACCCCCACTCATGGTCTGCATAGCGTCTGTCCACTTTTTGGATAGGAGCACCTAAGTCACACCCACTTGACAGAATGGTCCCGTCCAGACTTGGCTTCTAAATATATAGTTGACTGCCATCAATTCCACTTTATTGGGTGGTCCTGCCTAGACCCCACCACTAAAATATGTTAGCCCTGATACACACCATTAATGCCTTTTTGAGTTATCACACATGTGGAGTAACTCAAATGCTCAAGACATGGGCAGGAACACAGCATCATTCAAGATGTGGGACTGTCCCAGCAAGTATGGGACAGTTGGTATGTACACATTTAATTTGTTAAAACATTGTGGATCATACTCAAGTGTCTTTTTTCATATTTTTTTTTTTCCATCTCGGTGTTGTTATCCTCCACCCTCTTTCATTCACTTCATGTCCACATGCATTGCTCCAGTGTCTGTTGCCTATCATTATTCTGCACTGGCTTCTAGTGACCATGCCAGGAAAATGTACTTCGGCATATCAGTGTGTAGCCACCACCAGTAGTTTATGTGATGAATTGACAATGGTGGACCATGCCTGCAAAATGTGTGTTGGCGCGTCAGCTTGTAGCCACCACCAGTAGATTATGTGATGGGTTGACAATGGTGGACCATGTCTGCAAAATGTGTGTTGGAACATCAGCTTGTAGCCACCACCAGTAGATCATGTGATGGGTTGACAATGGTGGACCATGCCTGCAAAATGTGTGTTGGCACGTCAGCTTGTAGCCACCACCAGTAGTTTATGTGATGGGTTGACAATGGTGGACCAGGCCTGCAAAATGTGTGTTGGCGCGTCAGCTTGTAGCCACCACCAGTAGATTATGTGATGGGTTGACAATGGTGGACCATGTCTGCAAAATGTGTGTTGGAACATCAGCTTGTAGCCACCACCAGTAGATCATGTGATGGGTTGACAATGGTGGACCATGCCTGCAAAATGTGTGTTGGAACGTCAGCTTGTAGCCACCACCAGTAGATCATGTGATGGGTTGATAATGGTGGACCATGCCTGCAAAATGTGTGTTGGCACGTCAGTGTGTAGCCACCACCAGTAGTTCATGTGATGGGTTGACAATGGTGGACCATGCCTGCAAAGTGTGTGTTGGCACATCAGCTTGTAGCCACCACCACCAGTAGTTTATGTGATGGGTTGACAATGGCGGTGGACCATGCCTGCAAAATGTGTGTTGGCACGTCAACTTGTAGCCGCCCACCACCAGTAGTTCATGTAATGGGTTGACAATGGTGGACCATGCCTGCAAAATGTGTGTTGGCACGTCAACTTGTAGCCACCACCAGTAGTTCATGTAATGGGTTGACAATGGTGGACCATGCCTGAAAAATGTGTGTTGGCACGTCAACTTGTAGCCACCACCAGTAGTTCATGTAATGGGTTGACAATGGTGGACCATGCCTGCAAAATGTGTGTTGGCATGTCAGCTTGTAGCCACCACCAGTAGTTTATATGATGGGTTGACAATGGTGGACCATGCCTGCAAAATGTGTGTTGGCACGTCAGCTTGTAGCCACCACCAGTAGTTCATGTGATGGGTTGACAATGGTGGACCATGCCTGCAAAATGTGTGTTTGCACGTCAGCTTGTAGCCACCACCAGTAGTTTATGTGATGGGTTGACAATGGTGGACCATGCCTGCAAAATGTGTGTTGGCACGTCAGTGTGTAGCCACCACCAGTAGTTTATGTGATGGGTTGACAATGGTGGACCATGCCTGCAAAATGTGTGTTGGAACGTCAGCTTGTAGCCACCACCAGTAGATCATGTGATGGGTTGATAATGGTGGACCATGCCTGCAAAATGTGTGTTGGCACGTCAGTGTGTAGCCACCACCAGTAGTTCATGTGATGGGTTGACAATGGTGGACCATGCCTGCAAAGTGTGTGTTGGCACATCAGCTTGTAGCCACCACCACCAGTAGTTTATGTGATGGGTTGACAATGGCGGTGGACCATGCCTGCAAAATGTGTGTTGGCACGTCAACTTGTAGCCGCCCACCACCAGTAGTTCATGTAATGGGTTGACAATGGTGGACCATGCCTGCAAAATGTGTGTTGGCACGTCAACTTGTAGCCACCACCAGTAGTTCATGTAATGGGTTGACAATGGTGGACCATGCCTGAAAAATGTGTGTTGGCACGTCAACTTGTAGCCACCACCAGTAGTTCATGTAATGGGTTGACAATGGTGGACCATGCCTGCAAAATGTGTGTTGGCATGTCAGCTTGTAGCCACCACCAGTAGTTTATATGATGGGTTGACAATGGTGGACCATGCCTGCAAAATGTGTGTTGGCACGTCAGCTTGTAGCCACCACCAGTAGTTCATGTGATGGGTTGACAATGGTGGACCATGCCTGCAAAATGTGTGTTTGCACGTCAGCTTGTAGCCACCACCAGTAGTTTATGTGATGGGTTGACAATGGTGGACCATGCCTGCAAAATGCAAAATGTGTGTTGGCACGTCAGCTTGTAGTCTTGACCAAATATAAAGGAAACACCAGAGTGTGCTAAGTGCAGTGTACAGAAAAAGGCTTTATTAAAAATCAAGGTGGCAACTCCCAAGATGCATAGGGATAAGAGCATGTAATCCACCCAGTAAGGTTTGCTGTGGAGCCTCAGCGTGTCTTCGGAAGTCTGAAAGCCAAAAAGTTAGCCACACTTCCCATGTTGCGGCCTTCCCAGATGTTATGTCCAGTACAGTCCATGTGCTCCAGGGTGGTTTCAGGATTTCCGGTTTTGTTTCTGGTGTCCTACACAGCTCCTGACAGCGGCATCTGCTTTATGGCTCCTGAAGACACATTGAGGCTCAACAGCCAAACCCCACTGGGTGGATTAAATGCTCTTATCTTTATGCATCTTGTGAGTTGCCAGTCTTTTCCTATAAACTGCACTTAGTTGGAGCCCTTTGCTGTTGCCTTTATATATTGCAGGGCTCGCTTCGGCCTCATTGAGGAGCTTTAAAGCATATCTTTGGACATTTGGACTTTTAAGGATAATCCTACACCCCCACATCACATTTATGTGTATGAATATGTTGTAGCTTAGCTGTCCCCCTACCTGCACTAACTTCAATAATCCCCTGTAGTCTCTAGCAGTGGTTCATGTGAGAAGGGTGACAACAGAGGAGGACAACTGAGAGAAAGACAGACAAAAATCAAGAAATTTTACCAGACCATGCGCAGATCCTCAACTAGAATTCCCAGGCTGGAGATTCCTTGAAACAGGTTGATGGTGATAGAGATGATGGGGCGTTGCAGCTGATCTAACCCTCTACTGGGTGGTGGACCAGACACTGTACAATAAAAAAAAAGAAGAGAGCGCACAGCCGCCCTAGCATAACACAGTTTTATTGAATGAAAACACAGCCATATAAAATGTCACTCACAATTGGAGATGGATGTCACGCATAAAAGTTCATTTCCTAGTGTCCACAGAAAGAGAGCGACGTTCTCTTGCAGGTCTTGTAAGCCGCTCGTCCTCCACTCGCTGACAGCCCCCTCCTGACCAGAGACTTCCGGGAATGCAGATTTCCGTCTCTGGGAGAGCTGACCACAGTGCGCCTGCGCCCCAGACCAGCCGGCGCCACACTGGTGTCATAAGCGGATGGAGACCACGCTGAAAGCAAGGATGGACCTGGTGCACAACGAAGGAACCCTCTGGCATGACACCTGATGGGGTTGCTATGACTGCGCATTTCGGAGGCGTGGCCTCCTTCTTCAGGTCATGCGACACGTCAGGTGACCTGAAGGAGGAGGCCACGCCTCCGAAACGCGTAGTCATAGCACTCCCATCAGGTGTCACGCCAGAGGGTTCCTTCCTTGTACACATCATCTGAATAGAACCTTTATGGCAGGATAGCCAGGGATTTTTTTATTTTTTTTTATTGAAAACTGCAGTTTGAAGACACTATCAAGATAATAAAGCTTTTAGTGATTGGGTTTAGATCTCCTTTAATCCTTAAGCCTCGTACACACACACTGATTGTTGGCCGTGAATTTTCGGCCAACGTCCGATTGGCCGATTGTCGGCTTGTTGGTATGATGATTCCGACAACAGACTGCGACTTTTCGGCCGAACAAAATCTGGTGTGCAGGCTATAAAATTTTTGTTGGCCGTCACCACAACGGACGATTTTTCGTCAGTCAGTACAGATTTCGGCAGACAAACATCAGATGAGCAAGACTGGGCATGCTCAGAGAAGAAAAAACACACGGAAAGTAAACCAGCACATGACATCACTTCTGCAGTTGGTTGTTGTTGGCCGAGAAAATTTGTGTGCAGTCTAGAGCACATTTCAACCAACACAACAACACTGGACAAAAGACGGCCGATTGTTCGGCCAACAATCGGTGCGTGTGTACGAGGCTTTAAACATTATCCCCCGTCTGTTAATAACATCACAGCCTCCGAATCTGGAGGTATAGCAAGAGGTCATGGCTTTTATTTAATCTGCTACTGATATGTGCGTACAAGTGGTGGAAAGTTCCCCAACGAACACTCAATAGCTTACGGCACAAAAAAGAAAGCAACGAGTGGGAAAGAAAGAGTTCATCGATCGACCTCCCAGTAATTAATGGTAATGAATTGCCCTCCAGCTCAGTTTCGAGTAGTTTACTAGGCTCTTAAAAAAAAGATCAGTGTTTAACTGGAAAAAAAAAAAAAATTAAAGCAAATCACCTTGTGTATTCGCTAGGATCAAGTCCTACAATGACGGATGATAGACAAATGCTTTGTTCTTTTCAGTGTCAAAGGAAATTAATTTCTGCCTGGCTTGTGTTTTTCTCTGAGGCAGATATTGATGAATGTGCTGAGGGCATCATAGAGTGTCACAACCATTCCCGCTGTGCTAACCTCCCGGGGTGGTACCACTGTGAGTGCAGAAGCGGTTTCCATGACAACGGGACCTACTCCATATCTGGGGAGTCCTGTGTTGGTAAGCAGACGTCGTTCGAGAACTTTTTATATATATCTATTTTTTTATTTTATTTTTTTTTACGCTTTTCCTTTCATTCCCTGTCTTGTGTCTGCATGGCGCTTTCATGAAATAAATGTAATCACATGGGGGGGGGGGGCTGTTTGTAAAGCCGCAGGGTGGCGAGTTAGCTGTGCGATTTTCACATTTAGTTGCCACGTTATAATGACATGGTTCTCAAACTCAAAGAACAAAGTCATTGAATATGTTGGAATTAACCTTTCATTTCATTTCATTTCATATGTGGACTGCTTAATTTTTTTGGAAATAAACATTTGAGCAAATTTTACCTAAGCACCCCATATAGTAAAATTTGAGGCTAATGTAGCACTGCCCCCTAGAGGACTGCTGAGAATTGCATTTTCTGGATTCCCCTGGGTTAGCCGTATCCATGGGCGTCCACAAGGAGGGGCAAATGCCCCCCCCCCTGGAATTTTTCTGGCCTACTCTAAAAGGGGAATCTATGGGAACCCTGCTCTAAAGGGGGATCTATGGGGGACCCTGGCCTAATCTAAAGGGAGATCTATGGGGACCCTGCTCTAAAGGGGGATCTATGGGAACCCTGCTCTAAAGGGGGATCTATGGGGGACCCTGGCCTAATCTAAAGGGGGATCTATGGGAACCCTGCTCTAAAGGGGGGTCTATGGGGGACCCTGGCCTAATCTAAAGGGAGATCTATGGGGACCCTGCTCTAAAGGGGATCTATGGGGACCCTGGTCTGCTCTAAAGGGGATCTATGGGGATCCTGGTCTGCTCTAAAGGGGATCTATGGGGATCCTGGCCTGCTCTAAAGGGGGTCATATTGGCTAAATGTATATATACATATATATATGTATATTCTTTGAGAGCCTGGAGTACCTGGTGGTGCAGGAAAACGTGGTAGCACAGGGAATATAGGTGAAAAGGTAAGACTAAAGAGGGATCTCTGGGGACCCTGGCCTGCTCTAAAGGGGGATCTATGATGGACCCTGGCCTGCTGTAAAGAGGGATCAATGATGCCCCCCCCTGAAAAAAGTTCTGCAGACGCCCATGCCCGTAGCAACAGTCTGTGGAAATGTATCACTTTAGATGCTTGGCTCAGACAATGAACAGTCCAGGGGATTTGGGTTTTGTGTTTTTTTTAGAACTGGGATAGAAGGGGTGAGTGGGGTACTCCAACTATGAACTATGCCCAAATCTTGAGGACAACTAGCTGTAGTGTGCGGCAAAGCCGCTGCTTCACCTTGCCACTGAAGTGAAGATAAAGAATATGATCCTGATTTAGTTTCTCTTCAGGGTATTAACTTGGCACCCCCTTTCTCACTTGCTGTGCGTGCTGGCTCCTGTCCACTGACTCTCCACTGGAGATGTCCCCTTCTTAGGCAGACCCCTGGCAAGCTTCCCAGTACTCACAGACACCGTTTTTCCCAAGGTTGCTCTGCCTCCAACTCCACTTGTCAGCATCCACTGGACCTCCTGGCTCAGCACCACACTTCTGGCTCACTAGGCCGACCACCTTCCATACAGACAGAAGGAGAGACAGCCGTCACCCTCCTCCTGGGACCTGGCTTCCCGCCCAAAGACACCCTGTCACATGTGCCCTTGGCTTTTATAACATATCCCAGGATGCACCACTGTTTGTTCCAACCCCCCTGGGATAGCTTAAAAAGCCTGTGTGTCACTGGCTGGGTTTCCTCCACTGTTCAACAGGCTCCCCAATTTGATACAGTGGGGACACTCCCTCAGCCCACATGAATCACACATGGACACTAGCAACAGGCCTAACTACTGATCAGGCTCCACCGATAAGCAGATGGAGCAGACTATGGTTTATCTGCTGCTCCCCTGTTAAGCAGGCAGAGCAAACTTATCCTCCCTAACTAGCACCTATCTAGGAGGGTGCAATACTAATTTTTTTTATAATTGTGGTGAAGGCAATCCGTTTTGGTAAATTACCTCTGTACATTCCTAATTTGGAGAAGGGTGGGAGAGACAGAGCCCACCACTTATTTTAATGGAGGACTTATCTTTCACAATATCTATTAAGACTTCAGAAAAATTGAGCAGAACAGTGAAAGAACATCCCAGAAGAAATATCCTACATTAGAATATTTGTGGGTGAATTTTTTGTCCAGTTGTGCAATAAGTAGACATGCACGTTAAAGGAACACTAACTGAAGGACATTTAGCATGCCTACCAATGTTATGGTCTCAGGGGACAATATCAACCCATTGGGACAATATCAACCCAGTTAATCACATAGAGGGAGAGAGGGAGGGAGGGAGGTAGGTAGGGGGGTCATTAAAGACGCGGGGTGGCAAGCTGAGTAATTTTCACATTTAGCTGCCACTTTATGACTTGGCTTTCAAATTCAAAACATAATTAACCAAGGCAGCCCGTGTGGTCAAATTTGAGTCTAATTTTGATAAAATGGTGGTCAAGGCAAAATTTATAATTTTGCTGCAAATTCAATTTTGGTAAAATAACTCTGCACATCCCTAATTTAGAGACGGGTGGTAGAGGCAGAACACATTTATTTTAATGGAGGACTTCTCTTTTGAAGCATCCATTAAGACTTCAGAAAAGTTGAGCAGAACAGTAACATTCAAAAGGAGTTAGAATATTTATAGGTGAATTTTTGCCCAATTGTGCAAAAAGTAGACATGCACGTTAAAAATGGTCTAAACCCTAACTGGATGACATTTAGCATACCCACCAACGTTATGGTCTCAGGTTCTGGGACACCGTTACCTGTGTAATCATGAGGGTGGGTGGTGCTGGTGGGGGTGTTGTTTGTAAAGATGCATTGTGTCAAGTTAGCTGTGCAATTTTCACATTTACAAAATTATCAAAGACAAATTTGTCTCCAGTGAGAACTGCATGTCAAAATGATCAGTAGGTCTAGACATACAGGCAGCTAAAGTTATGAGAAACTATTTTTTTTTTCTTTTGCAAAAGTAGATTTCTTAGTCCCACTCCCTACTCACCCCAAGTCCCCATATTTGTCTCTATAATCAGTGAGAAGCTAAGGTTCAGGCTGACATTGTCTAAATATAGCCATGTGGCCATATTCGTACAATGGGTTCACCAGAACATGACCAGTAAGCAGTAAGAAAGATGTAGGGTTTGGGCTGACATAGTCCAAACATGACCATGTTAGGTCAATGGAGGTCACCAGCACATGGCCAGTAAAAGAAGTAAAGAATGTTTTGAGGTTTGGGCTGACGATGTCTAAATATGGCCATTTGGTCATATTAGATCAATGAGTTCACCAGCACATGACCAGAATAACGAGTAAACTGTAGGAATGATCCAAGGTTCAGGTTGACATTGTCAAAATATGGCCATAGTAGGTCAATTATTTCACCAGCACATGGTCAGTATAACCAGTAAGCAGTAGGAATGATCTAAGGTCCAGGCTGACATTGTCCAAATATGTCCATTTGGCCATGTTAGGTCAATGGGGTCACCAGCACGTGGCCAGTGTAACCAGTAAGCAGTAAGCAGTAAGCATGATCTAAGGTTTGGGCTGACATTGTCCAAATATGGCCATTTGATCATATTAGATCAATGAGTTCACCAGCACATGACCAGAACAACAAGTAAGCAGTAGGAATGATCCAAGGTTCAGGCTGACATTGTCAAAATATGGCCATAGTAGGTCAATGATTTCACCAGCACATGGCCAGTATAACCAGCAAGCAGTAGAAATGATCTAAGGTCCAGGCTGACATTGTCCAAATATGTCCATTTGGCCATGTTAGGTCAATGAAGTCACCCGCACATGACCAGTATAACCAGTAAGAATGATCTAAGGTTCGGGCTGACATTGTCCAAATATGGCCATTTGGTCATATTAGGTCAATGAGGTCACCAGCACATTAAGAGTGGGGAATTTCAAGGCCACAGTCAGGGGCTGACTAGCAACTTTCAGCCCAGGGGGCAAGTACAGACCATAGGCCCATGGGCAGCAACTAGGGCCCTTCCCACTCTCTCTCTTTCTGGCCTCCTCCTGACCCCCATTCCAGGCTGAAGCTCCGCTCCAGGTACTTTCTACTCACCGGCCGAATCTGTTTTTCCAATTTGGCCAGCAAGGGTGGTTGGAGGGAGCTGGGACAGCTTGGTCGGGGCTGGTCAGAGGCAGAAGAGTCTCCAGTGGGGCATGACACAGGCCTCTGCTCAGACACAGCTTACACCATCCATGCTGGGGGGGAGGGCTGTGCTCTGTCCTTGTCTTTGTCCCGCACTCAGTAGGTCAGCGGTGGGGGCTTTTTACTTCTCTTTACCAGGAATCTTTTAGGCATGTCTGTGGCAGAAGCAGTGCAGCCTTTTCATGGGGCATCAGAGTGTCCCGGGGGGCAATTGCCCCCCTGCCCCCTGGCCCAGTCCTCCCCTGGTCACAGTTGATTAGAACGGCAGCCTACTATCATGTGACAGCTTCCTGTGTGTTCGGCCCAAACTGTATTCACCCTAAACCTTAGCTCATCACTCATAGGCCGACAGGAGTGGAAAATGCAAGTCTAAACAATATCTAGTGCAAGTCCCAAACTTGTTTTTTTTTTTTTTCCAACAATCAAACTTGTTTTTAATACTATTTAAGATAGGGTAGGGATAGTTAAAATTCTTGTCAGTTTTTTTTTGTTTTTTTTTGGGGGGGGGGGGTTTGTGTATCATTGGGTGATTTTTTTTTACCTCCTGTCCTGTAGAAAATAAGAGGAAATTGCTAAAAATTGAGAGAAAACCCATCATAGACAGTCGTCACTGGAACAAGTATTTGCTCCATTCATTTTCTGGTGACAATTCCAAATTTTGGATTTTCCTTCACTGCTGATGGCAATGGTCACCAGGAGAAATACAATATCTCTATTAAAAATACTGAGCCAGTCTAAAGAAAGCTTCGCCAGCTTGAGTAGACACCGAAGTAAAAAAAAAAAAAAAGCCACAGGCATAGTCAAACAATAAGTGCCAAAGGGCCACAGGTTGGCCACCAGGGCGGTAGACCAAACGTCCGACTGCCGAAACATTAGCATTCTGTCTTAGGGATGATTAAGCTGAGCTCTCATTTCATGCTGAGGAAATAAAGGAAGATTGTTGCGGAATAATTTTTGGAGGATATTTCACACGTCTTATTGGATTATAGCGAGTAAATTCCGGTATAATTAGTCGGTAAAAGAATTGTGAGTTCTATGTTGAATATTAATAACCTTCCCAGAATTACGCCTAAGCTGGAGTATATTTCTAGATGCAGCTCATTGCTGTTATATATTATTATTAGCTTTTACTTCATACTTTCATTTTAATGGCTTTGCAGTTTGTACGTGTTTATCCATGTTTCTAAATTATTTTTCCTGGGGTTATATTTACTGCCGGTAGATTTTGTGCAGGGTTTTCTTTTTAAGCTAAACTCCAGGGACAAAAACGCATTTAAATAAATTCCTCGGTTCCCACAAAGGATTTTAAATCCACCATATTCCTTCCTAAACATAGATATTAACTCGTGTAAAGTAGCAGTGACGTCATCACTGTGCTGTACATAGCCTGTGCAGAGATTAGAGCTGTGGGAGGGGTCCAACAGGCTCCACCCACTACAGGATGTCTGCAGAAAATTACAGGAGGGGGCGGAGACAAGACCGGTCACCCTGCTGGGTGGTCCATCAGTCTCCACCCACTACAGGATGTCTGCAGAAAATTACAGGAGGGGGCGGAGACAAGACCGGTCACCCTGCACAAGGAGAGAGAGCAGCAGTGAGTGATCTTTATTACAGGAAGCTCCATCTAATACTGCCGTCTGTGGTGCAATTTGTTGAGTATGAGGAGGCGGAACGTCTCCTCCAGGGAACGTCCCCTACATGGTCGTGGTGTGCGTAGTGACGTCAGACATCAGCGCACTCCATCTTACGCAGGGCAGGGTGGATCTTTTAGGGCGGGGCCGCGGCAGACACATTCGTGACTGGACAGACAGCGGGTGTTTGGTGGACCAGTCCGGTGGTGAGTTATGGAAGAAGATAACAGTATATATAATATTTTCTAAATTTTATATTTATATAAAATAATGAATGGGGGGCTTTTTAACCGGTTGCCGACCGCCGCACGACTATATACTGCGGCGGTCAGCCCCGGCCAGGCAAAGTGACGTACCGGTACGTCACTTGCCTGTCACTTCCTTGTGAGCCAATAGCGGGCGAGCACGCGCCCTCCGCGGCTCGTTCACAGGAAAGTCAGTGCGTGTGACCGGCGGACCCGATGTCCGCCGGTCACTCGCCGATCGTCGATGCAGAGGGAGAAAGTCAGGCGGCTGATGTAAACAAGCCGCCTGTCATTCTCCCCTGTGTAGAAACACTGATCATACGGTTCTACTATGTAGGACCGTTGATCACTGTTCCTACACTAGTAGCCACAGCCAATCACAGTAAAAAGCACGCCCCTACGGACACACTTAACCCCTCCTTCCCCAATAAAGTTAACCCCTTCCCTGCCAGTGTCATTTTGCAGTAACAGTGCATATGTATAGCACTGATTACTGCAGTAATGTCACTGGTAACCCCAAAAGTGTCAAAAATGTCAGTCAAGGGTCCGATCTGTCTGCCGCAATGTCGCAGTACCGCAAAAAAAAAAAAATCGCAGATCGCCGCCATTACGCGTTAAAAAAAAAAACCACCAAAAATGACAGAAATCTTTCCCTTAGTTAGTAAACGCAATAACTTTTGCACAAACCAATCAAAATACGCTTTTTGCGATTTTTTTTACCAAACATATGTAGCAGAAAACAAATTGGCCTAAAATGTTAAAAAATTTTGATTTTAAAATTTTTTTGGGGGGAATTTCATATAAAAAAATGTGAAAAATATTGTTATTTTTGCAAAATTTACGCTCTTTTTTTGTTTATAGCGCAAAAAGTAAAAGTCGCACAGATGATCAAATACCACCAAAAGAAAGCTCTGTTTGTGGGGAAAAAAAAGGACGTTTAGGTACAGCATTGCACGACCGCGCAATTGTCCGTTAAATTCAAGCAGTAAAAAAAAAAAAAAAAACCCTGGTCAGGAAGGGGGTAAAATCTTCCGGGGCTTAAGTGGTTAATGGGTGTAATTTTCTTTTTGGGGGGGGGGGGGGTCAGCATTTCATCCTTGGGCCCAGGCAGCACAATGTCCCTGCCCTGCAGTACTAAACTAAGGGGCACTTTGCAAGGCTGAAGTCCCAGGCCAGGTGGAACAGCAGTTGTGAGTAGTGGTGGACACTTGGGGAAGGTTGTGCCGTCTGGGAGCATGCCCGGCTGGGCAGAGCTATAGCATGGTCACTGGGAAGAGACTGGTATACTATTCAATGCACCTTGATCCCTCTGACCCTCAGTTGTGGGTCATGTGACATGGTGACGGAAACATGATGATATGGACTTAATAATCATGGTGGTGCTCCTTAGGAGGAATGGAGATGTTAAGGGAAGATGGCTTAAAGATGTACTTGCGCTCTGTGCCGAAGTGACAGTTATGGAAGACCAATTGCCAATGAGTTCTGATAGCATGTCAAATGTGATGTTAGATGTCACCCAAAGCTTTGTGAGGCTGTAAAGTTGCAGTAAATGGCAGAAAATGCATCTTATGTGTGGACAATCCTTTATTCATAATTAAGGCCTCCAGCCGGGAAGATCAAGACCAAGCTTCTGGCCAGGAGAGGGACACAATATGGCTGAGGGTTCCACCAACAGGTGGGTAGCTGTCCTGTCCAAGAAATGGGGCGAGGACTTGAAAAGTTTGGCACCAATATGTAGCCAATCGTAAGCCCCACAGCTGCTCTAGACATTGTAAGCCCCTTTACACCCCACGTGGGCAGCAGAGGCGTAACTAGAACCTTCAGGGCCCCGGTGCAAGAAACCATGAAGGGCCCCTCGGACCCCTGGCCGGGGCCCTTCCCTTCAAGCCTGGGGCTCTTCCCACTGATCCTGGGGTCCTTTACTCACGTTGCGGGGTCCTTTATTACAGTCCCGC
This sequence comes from Pelophylax lessonae, assembly GCF_965119305.1. Classification (NCBI taxonomy): domain Eukaryota; kingdom Metazoa; phylum Chordata; class Amphibia; order Anura; family Ranidae; genus Pelophylax; species Pelophylax lessonae. Next base: position 9,309,774 of record NC_138777.1, on the reverse strand, counting down.
AGCGGGACCCTTTCACGAATTCTGCAGTGGGTCCCTTTCCTTCCATCTTGGGGCCTGCAGCTACAGGAGGAAAGAGGAGGACAGTGATTTCTCTACATGCTTCTCCTGCCGCCCCTCCTATCCAGGTGTACAGGGGAGCCGCACAGGCCCCCTGGAGCATGGGGCCCAGTTGCGATTGCAACCCCTGCAACCCCTGTAGTTACGCCCCTGGTGGGCAGTATAAGCAGGTCTGCCTGAAAAACTGAATGTACGCTCCGTGTACAGTATGTCTATGGGCATGCGTCTGTTCACATCCACTTGTAGGCAGGTGCTTTTAGCTAGTCTGCCACTAGCTGGCTCTGTGCCAGAATAGTCTTTGGTTACGGCAGACAATGTCATCAGGTGCTAGGCCGCTTTTAGGTAGAGCCCTCCTGCAGTGATGTCATGGGTGAGGCAGCACTCATATATATGCCAAGTTGGGAGGAGTCCTAGGCAGTGCTTTAAGTGGCCCAAAAGAGGTGTCGGTACTCTATTATAGCCTATAAATTATTTTTACATCAGGGCCCCCACAGAGTGCCCCCCCCACCTTACATCAGGACCCCCACAGAGCCCCCCCACATCAGGGTCCCCACAGAGCCCCCCCTCACATCAGGGTCCCCACAGAGCCCTCCCCTCACATCAGAACCCCCACAGAGCCCCCCCACATCAGGGTCCCCACAGAGCACCCCCCCTCCTCACATTAGGGTCCCCACAGAGCCCCCCCCATCCCATCCCACATCAGGGTCCTCAGAACTGCTCCTACTCCCATTTTTAGGCTGAGGCTGACACACAGGACTCACTGTGCTGTGCTGGCCTGGAGTAGCTGGATGGAGGAGGTGGGTGGAGCCAACACTCCACTCGGCGTGCAGCAGAGGAGGAAGGAGGCTCCGCAGTGTATGCTGGGGCCTTGCTCTCCTCCTCCTCAGATGACCTCACTGGTTGCTAGACGCCGGGTGGCGATAGCAACCAGTGCACTGCAGTACAGGCCAGCAGTGTGGCAGCTCTGCTGGCCTGGGACTCCGGAGCAGGGGGACTCACTGGTGGTGACTGGTCTGGCTCTGGAGTGGGAAATATTCTCGGGGGGGGGGGGGGGAATTGAGGGCGCAGATGTCCAAAATGAGTGTACCGGTACGCTAAGGCACACTCTGAGTGAGTACTAATGACTCTGGGATCAGGAGCGTAACTGCGGTATAGGCAGTATAGGACTCTGGAATGCAGGGGAGGGCTGGCAGCCTTAGGCCTAGAGGACAAGTCCAGTCAAGTGGCCCGTTGAATCATCAAATCAGCTCACCATCCATGCCCACCTGGTTTTATAATTGAGATTGATGTTATGAAGTAAGACAAACATGATGCAATGTGGTAACTTAATTTAATGTTATTAGCGACAAAGGAGGTTTAACAAAAATACATGACATCACGCCAGGCGGGGCCTAGGAAGCTCCTGTCGGGCAGAGATCACTCTGCCTGACAGGGAAGTGACTGTTAGTATTGTGCCAGCTTGGTGCGGGAGCGTACTCTGCACATTCATACCGCTCCACTGCAGCTCTGCAAATATAACATTGTGTAGTGGCAACCAGCAGCTGTTTACAGTGTCTGGCCCCTACATTAACCCAACCCTGAGTGAAGCCTTTTTACCCAGCATCAGAGCGGCCCAGGGGGCAATAGCCACCCTGCCCCCCTTCCCAGTCCTCCTCTGCTGGAATGTATGTCGTCGATGCAATGTGATGTGTTTTGTGCCATTTTCCAAGTACCACCATTAAAGTGCAGCAACCTTATTTATGTGTGGACATTCCTTCCTTTGGGGATATAAAGGCCAATGGCCAGGAACGTCATGTGGAGGCCTCTGGTATTGAGGGGGGGCACAATATGGTTGAGCCTGGAGGGCTTACTCTCAGCATTGTTCCAGAAAAGACAGGAGCAGGGCAGAGACTTGTGATTTTAGCACCATTACTAGTCACTTGTAAGGCTCCTCTTACACGCCTACCGCTGAGACCGTTCAGGTCCAGAAAAAAAGATGAAAAGGTCTGCTTTCTTTTCCTATTTTTCCAAGCCTAAATGTGGCAGATCAGAGGTCGCCAGCTGTCCATAGATCCGACATGACCCCCGAAAGCTCCAGTATAAAAATGCAGAACAGTGTGAAAGGGGCCCGAATGTAATTTCAGAAGTCGTGTACATTTTTTCTTTTAAATCTTCAGCTTTTATTAACCAGTTCCAGAACCTTCAAGAACACATTTTATTTTTTGGTTCGTTCAATAGATCTATAGCTACTTGCCCCAAAAAAAGGTTCACCACCAATGGTGTACTTCTCTTTTATTTAGAGCCGGGGTCTCCATTATTATTATTAATAAACAAAGGGCCAGTTTACTTTTTTTCAAACTTTTGGAGGAATAGTGCCCCATCATTGGTGTCAGTGGGAGGAATAGTGCCCCATCATTGGTGTCAGTGGGAGGAATAGTGCCCCATCATCGGTGTCAGTGGGAGGAATAGTGCCCCATCATTGGTGTCAGTGGGAGGAATAGCGCCCCATCATTGGTGTCAGTGGGAGGAATAGTGCCCCATCATTGGTGTCAGTGGGAGGAATAGTGACCCATCATTGGTATTAGCTTGAGGAATAGTGCCCCATCATTGGTGTCAGTGGGAGGAATAGTGCCCCATCTTCGGTATCAGTGGGAGGAATAGTGCCCCATCATTGGTGTCAGGGGAAGGAATAGTGCCCCATTGTTGGTATCAGGGGAAGAAATAGTGCCCCATTATTGGTGTCAGTGGGAGGCATAATGGCCCATCATTGGTGTCAGTGGGAGAAATTGTGCCCCATTGTTGGTGTCACTGGGAGTAATAGTGCCCCAAGGTCGGGATATAGGCAAGCAAGGGGGCTGCATCTGACCCCGGGCAGCAGTTTGGAGACCACTGATTTTGAATGTCCATATGTCTATCAATACAACCAAATCACCAAACCAGCACCAAGTTCCAATAGAATGGGCTCACCTACAATGGCTTCTGGATTCCACAACTGCAGATGCCTTCGGCCTTCTAGCCATTGGCTATGGATTCTCTTCATTCCTTAATGACACATTATGTCATGACATTGTGTCGCCCAACCCCTGACCCCCCCCAGATTTCTATGAGACCCTGAATAATGATCCTTGCCATCTCGGCCATGCTACCCACAGGACATGCGACGTCCACTTACATGCGATCCCCTGTTTAGATCCCTCTCTACTGCGAACAGTGCCGTTTGCCTTACAATTTCCTCCATTATCCGCATACCTAGTCAGGTCCACCTCACCCGGCCTAATTATGTGTGTTTATTCATGCTGAGAATTAAACAAGTTTATTTATTTCGGCTTCAAGATGGAAGTGAAAAATCAATTTCTGAAATATCTGTCAATTTAGCAGCCCACGGGCTAATTTATTGCGACCCGAGATCGCCGTTGAGGTGAGGGTGTCGGAGAAGGGAGGAAAAAAGCATGATCCAATTAGGAGGGGACGTGAGGCTGTCCTCTAATCTGTAATAAAGAATTGATTTTTTTCTCTCTTGGATGAATATTATCTCTTAAATTGGTTTCATAGAGTGAGTGTTCCTGTGCGGCCAAGCATTTCACTGAAAGCTGTTCTATGCCATCAGCGATGTGATGTATATACAGTAGGTGCCGCCTTCATAATCCAGACCCTAATTTTCTTCTTTTATTCTCCCTAATTTTCTAAAAGTCACACTTTGAAGGTATGTAGCACTGCCCCCTTGAGGACTGCTGGATATTATACTTTCGGGTCCCCCTAGGTTACCGTTAGCAACACTAGCATTCACAATTTAATGCTTTACATCTTGGCTCAGTCAATGATCAGTCCAGGGGTTTGTATTTGTTTTTCTGTGTTTTATTTTAAATATTGATGGGAGAAGGGAATAGTGGGATACTCCAGATTAACTATGCACAAAGTTGGGAGGACATCTATCACGATACAGCCAGGCTGTTGATCCACCTTGCCACTAGATCGATTTAGGGTTAAGTCTCTTTCCAGATGACTTGATGAACTAAAGTAATCTTCAGGACACTCTCCTAGTATCCTCTGACACCCGCCCACTGACTGTCCTACTCCGGGGTGGCCACCTTTAGGTCAGGCCCCTTGACACAATCCCCTGTACTCGCGATACTGCTTTTCTAGGGTCTCCAGTGTCTCCCCCTTTGTCAGCTTTCCTGGACCTCTGGGTTCAGTTCCGTTCCTCTGGCTCTCAGGAGGACCTCTTGATGCCACGTGCCACTGCTACAGAGGAGGAGGCAGCCGACACCCTCCCTCCGGGACTCTGCTCACCAGCCAAAGACACAACAGTACATGTGCTCCTGGCTTTTATACAGTATCCCACAAAGCACAGAGACAGCCTGTCTCTGCCAATCACCAGGACTGTATCAAAGCCTGTGTATCCATTGGTCAGGTTTCCTCCCACTGTCCAACATGCCTCCCTATTGGACCAGCGTGAAACACTCCTCTAGACTCAATGAATCGCACACTGAGCACAATGAGCAGACCTAACTCTCAGATCCTGCTCTCTGGTAGGCAGAAAGCAATATAGATTTCCCTGTTGCTCCTCTGATAGGCAGACAGAGCCCAAAACGATACTCTCTCACTAGCACCTACCTAGGAGCGTGCTAAAGGGGTGAGATCACCAGGCATTTGTTATCCTAAATAAAAATTGGACCGCTACTTCAATGGAAAGTCCTTGGGCAACTAAAATTTTGGTTACTTGAGTTGAACTCTGGACCCTGTACCCAAAAACAAGGCAGGCAGAGAGAAAAGACTAGTCACCCATATTGCCTGTGGATTTCCTTCTGCAGACTGTTGTCTTTATAGAGGCAACCATCTTATTAGAAGAGCAGGGCTTTGCTTTCTCATGTCCCCCTGATGACTGATGTTCTGATGATTGGTTGGGTACAGATAGAGGAGCAGAAATCACAGATACACAAAATGGATGAAGCAGAAGCAGGGAGATCCTTGCACTGCAGGTCCTCAGGTACAGCTTCCTCTCCAGTAAGGAGAACAATGAGCAGCATAGTAGTGACATCATCAAATCTCACTCCAAATCTGATGATACTAGCAAAGGCAACAGTGTCTTAGATGATCTCCTACTGTAGATATACAGCTATGGGCCTACAGAACAGGAGTGCCCAGCAACAGGAAGCACACTCCTTTTTTCTGGTGGAATTAAAGACAGAAGGGTAAATTGTTCAGGGCACTGCTTAGGCACAATTAACATTTCTAGATGTTCGCTATAAGACATCAACTCTTACTATTTTTTAGTTTAGGTCCAAAATAAAAGTAGATCCAAACTCTAAGTCCCCGTTCACACTGGGGCGACCTGTCAGGCGACCTGGTCGCCTGACAGGTCGCCTTCCATAGAGAAGCTGTGGACCCGTTCTAATAGGAGCGACACAAGTCTCTCCGACTTAGAAAAAGGGTCCGGAGCTTCTTTGGGGCGACCCGGAGCAACCTGCATAGACTTCAATGTTATGAAGTCCGTGCCGGCCGCTCCGAGGCCGCCCCGGCAAGTAGCGTCGCCCCAGTGTGAACGGGGCCTAACTGGGTTACATTTTAATTGCTAACGCACCATGTAACAAACAATTGTAATTTTTTGTCCTCATCAAAGTTTACCGCACATCTTTGTCCAGTGGAGTATTTTAGGTTTGTACTAGCCTAGGCAAGACTAAAATTGGGCACCCCCATCTAAAATGTGTCCCACTACAGCCGCGGTATATCGTTCTCGTCTCAGGGTCTAATAGGGAAGCTGGAGCCATTCACAGTGAACAGCTGTGGCTTCCTCATCAGACCCGAAGACATAATTTGTCCAAATGCCATCTATAGAATTACTGCTCATGATCTGATGTTCTTGGTGATACCTCTCATGTGAGGGACGATCCCTGTTTGCATGTGCGCGTTCGCCTTTATGCAGGAGAATGGGGGGGGGGGGGGGCGAGGCACCTCATTTTTTTTGTATTTATTCATTTATTTTTTTTACATTGTTGCTTATTTGTTTTTTCTGTGATCACTTTTTATGCTGTCAACATCCTTGTGACACCAAAAGGCATGTGACAGGTGCTCCTTCTAGAGAGATCTGGGGTCTTTAAAAAGCTTCTGGTTTATTGAATGCGTTAGATTTTTGAAAACAGGCGCCTCGAGTTTTCGAATGAACAGGTGTTCTGCCAAAAACTTCAGCTCGCCAAAATCTCCAACTGCGTCACTTCCGGTGACTCTACAGCAGGAATAATTTGAAATTTCAACGAGTGGGCTGTTTTTACAGAACATTGGTAGCACCGGTAAGTAGGAAAAAAGTTGTTTTCCTCTAGACGTAAAGAGCGCCCCCTTGTCCTCTGTGTTGACCTTAAAGTGAACCCCATAGAGAACCAGTAACTCAACACCAAGTTCACTATATATCCCCTCCTATGTATTTATACATGGTGATCATATCCCCCCCTTATGTATTTATACACGGTGATCATATCCCCCCTTATGTATTTATACATGGTGATCATATTCCCCCCTCATCTCCTCTTCTCAAGAGAGAATAAATTCAGTTCCTCTAATCTCTCCTCATAGCTGAGCTCCTCCATGCCTCTTATCAGTTTGGTTGCCCTTCTCTGCACTTTCTCCAGTTCCCTGATATCCTTTTTGAGAACTGGAGCCCAAAACTGAACTGCATATTCCAGATGAGGTCTTACTAATGATTTGTACAGATGATATCTCTCTCTCTGGAGTCCATGCCTCTCCTAATACAAGAACTTTGCTTGCTTTGGAAACCGCAGCTTGGCATTGCTTGCTATTATTAAGCTTATGATCTACCAGAACACCCAGATCCTTCTCCGCTATGGATTCCCCCAGATCCTTCTCCGCTATGGATTCCCCCAGATTCTTCTCCGCTATGGATTCCCCCAGATCCTTCTCCGTTATGGATTCCCCAAGATCCTTCTCCACTATGGATTCCCCCAGATCCTTCTCCGCTATGGATTCCCCCAGATCCTTCTCCGCTATGGATTCCCCCAGATCCTTCTCCGCTATGGATTCCCCCAGTTCTACTCCCTCTAGTATGTATGATGCATGCATATTCTTAGCCCCCAAGTGCATAACTTTACATTTATCAACATTAAACCTCATTTGCCACATAGTTGCCCAATGAAACAGTGAGGTCATGTAAGTTGGAGACATCCTGTAAGGAAGTTATTCCACTGCAAAGCTTGGTGTCATCTGCAAAGACTGAAATGGTACTATTAATCTCAGACCCGATATCATTTATAAAGATATCAAAAAGTAAGAGTCCAAAACACTGAATTTTGGGGTAGTGGTGGTGGGGGTGGTGTTACACTGGTTTCCACTTCAGTCTGAGCACAGGCTCTGGAGCCATGGATTGAGAAGGAGGTGGTGGTTGTGGTGGCAGTGGTGATGGTGGTACACCAGTTTCCACTTCAGTCTGAGGACACTAGCTGGGAGCTGGATAAAGTGTACTAGCAGGCCAGATTTTGGAGACTCCTGGTCCGAAGCAATGATGTGCAGGGCTGGAGCGAGTGCATGTAGAGAGGAAGTGGCTGAAAGAGGCTGCAGGAGATCAGTAGCAATGAAAAAATAGATGAATCTGTTTTTTTTTTTATGGAGAAGAAAGGCAATTGTTTCAAAGGGCAGAGGGAGGTTTCCTATTGGTAATTTTGTACAGAGAGGGAAGAACAGCAAAGCTCAATCACTGTGCATCATTCCCAGGGTGCACAGCATGTATATGTAATAAGGAAATATCGCTGCCCCATGTAAGAAAACTGTGCACACAAACTAAATTATGACCCCCCCACTGAGAAGATTTTTATGTTATTCTTCTCTTATACAGAAAAAAAAGTAAAAAAAGAAATCTACATATAAAATGATCAAACTCTGCGTTTTATGGAGAAATAACCCCCCAGCCCCCACCCGCACCTCAGCACTAATCAGCTCTACACACATTGCTTCATATAGTAAATTTGGGGGCTGTTTGTGTTGCCGGTGCCATAAATCTGAGCAGTAAATGACATTGGACAGTAATTGCGTGGTTGGGGCGGGGGCGGGGGGCTCCTTTCCCCGGCACTGCTCACCATATTATGTGTTAGAGCTTCTAAAACTGACTGATGAGCTGTTTTATGAAGCAGGCGACGCACTCGGCTCCATTTTATCGGCTTGACGTCTTTCACAATGCATGATTGAGAGAGACTTAATGCTTGTGTTTTATTTTCATGAACAAATCAGAGAGTTATAGGGCAGGGCAGGGCCGGGGTGGAGGTGGAGAGATATAAAGCTAGAACAGATATTTGGGTGAGATGATGATATAAAAAGTGTCCAGGGTTCGGGGTTTGCTGAGATCTGGAGCGGCCCGGTGGTGCAGGAGCGCGGCCCAGAAGTCCATCCGGGCCAGCTCTGGGCAGTGTTGTGCTTCTAATTGTATTGTGCAGACTTTATAGAGAAGTTTCAACATCTGACTTATGCAAGAATATTAATATAGAAGGCTGAATGTGTTTATAAATGAACAAGATGTGATTTTTTTTTTTTTTATTAAATTTTTTAAGAAATAACAGTGGATTATTGATCTAGGGCAGTGGTCCCAAAACTGCATCATACAGGCCAGATGTGCCCTTTTGTCTACATTTACCTGACCCTTCGGGCATTATGCCTCTCACTGACAACAACAATGGGGTGCCATTCCTTCCATTGACACCAATGATTGTTGGTGTTAGATGGAGGAATTGTGCCCCATCATTGGTGTCAATGGAAGGAATGGTGCCCCATCATTGGTATCAGTGGCAGAAATAGTGCCCCAACATTGGTGTCAATGGAAGGAATGGTGCCCCATTGTTGGGGTCAGTGGGAGGAAGGAATGGTGCCCCATTGTTGGTATCAGTGGGATGCATAGTGTCCCATTATTGCGGTCAATGGATGGAATTTTGCATCATCATTGGTGTCAGTGGGAGGAATAATGCCTCATCATTGGTATCAGTTGAGGAATAGTGCCCCATTGTTGGTGTTAGGGGAGGAATAATGCCCAATTGGGCACTATTCCTCCCACTGACACCAACGATGAGGCAAAATTCCATCCATTGACACCAATGATGGGGCACTATGCATCCCATTGATATGAACGATGGGGCACCATTCCTTCCTCCCACTGACACCAATGATGGGGCACCATTCCTTCCATTGACACCAATGATGTGGCACTATTCCTCCCACTGATACCAATGATGGGGCACCATTCCTTCCATTGACACCAATGATGGGGCACCATTCCTTCCACTGACACCAACGATGGGGCACTATTCCTCCCACTGATACCAATGATGGGGCACTATTTCTCCCACTGATACCAATGATGGGGCACTATTTCTCTCACTGATATCAATGATGGGGCACTATTCCTGCCACAGACACCAATGATGGGACACTATTCCTCCCACTGACACAAATGATGGGACACTATTCCTCCCACTGACACCAATGATGGGACACTATTCCTCCCACTGACACAAATGATGGGACACTATTCCTCCTACTGACACCAATGATGGGACACTATACTTCCCCCTGTTACCAAGGATGTTGCACTATCACTCTCACTGACACCAGTGATGGAGTACTATTCCTCACGCTGATGTCAGTGCCTGCAAACCATTCTTCCCACTGACACTAAAGATGGGGCACTATCCCCCCACCCCACGACCAATGGGGGCATGACCTTAAACTAACTGGAGGAACCTTCGAAAGTAATCTTAGAAAGTATTATTTTACTGAAAGGGTAGTTGATGCTTGGAATAAACTTCCAGCACAGGTAGTGAGTTGGCCAACAGTAAATGGCTTCAGACATGCTTGGGACAAACATAGATACATAGATCTATACTCAGACAAAAAAGTTAATGAAAAAACAAAACGAATCATATATTTAAAAAAAAAAAAAAACAGACTTGATGGACCACTTGGTCTTTTTCCAACATCACTTTCTATGTTTCTAAGGCTACGTTCACATGTCGACGTAGCGATCGCAAGCAGAATCACCGCGATTCTGCCCTCGATCCGGAAATAATTGCAAATCGCGGGACGCCTGTGCGTTGCCCATGATTTGCAATAGCACCCCAAATGCTGTGTGATGTAGCCGCGAATTCCGCCTGCCGAATCGGGGTAAAATCGCGCAGAAAAAATTGCGGGATGCATGACGCCCAAAAAAAGGTACAAGAGCTTCTTTGGGGCGTCATGCATCCTGGGATTTTTTTTGCGCCCCGCGATTTGCAATGATTTCCGGATCGCGGAAAGAATCGCAGTAATTTTGCCCGTGATCGCTACGCCGACATGTGAATGTAGCCTAAAGGAGAACAGCTGGGTTTTTGTTTTGCTTTATTTTTTTGTCAAGTTACTTCAACTAACATACACAGATCAAGGTTTATGCCTTTGATCTGCAGATGAATTAAACATAGTAAATAGAAAAGTAACAATATTACTATGCATCTCTCTATCTCCCGTCTGATCAATGTTTATAAACAATGATACTTTGTATCTCTCTATCTCTTGTCTAATCAATGTTTATAAACAATGATACTTTGTATTTGTACTTTGGGAGTAGTGGCAGTGGGGCAGAAGGATAGGGTGTACTGTATATGCCCTGTTGTGTACTTTTATATAACTTTTTTTTAGGCCTCCATATCATGCCCAGTGTCTACACCTGGTTGAATGTGCAGGTTCTGGAAGGGCCATCCACATTCTTACTTCCCTATATAGCCCCTTACCTCCAACAAGCAAGCATGATGGATCTTTAGACGTCACTGACTGCATGCTTTTTCCAGGTCAACAGGTCAGTAGTTAGTGAAGTCAGGATAAGGATGACAACACAGAAGCCTCGTCCAACCAGTTACTCTAGCTCCCTTATTCCTGTCTTGACCCCAGGATCATCCCTCTCTATGACAGCTAGAATGAGACACTCCAAGGTTCCCAGTTGCATTTGCTACAAAAGATTTGCAAAGCATAATTTCAGTATGTAAACATTGCGGTGGACTGTGATCATTTGAGATCCGAATCGGTGCAACAAGATGTTCCTCTAAGAAGGCACTCAATGATAAAAGGCCGCACAGAGTACCCTTTACTCATCTGCTGCTACGGTGGTGTTGCTTATTCCTTTAAGTACAATCACTGAGGTTTTATGGTAAATCTCAGTGATGGAGCATGAAATATGGAGAGCCTTCTGTGACAGCTACATGACAAGATGCAGAATCTGGAATTCTTCATATCCGCAACGCCATGAAAAATGATAAATAAACCTTCTGGGTGGAATACCTGAATTACTCTTAGTATCTACTGCTGTTATTCCAAGAGGAATCATCATCCACACTAATTTATACACTGCTCAAAAAAATGCAGGGAACACTTCGAAAAAACACATTGGATCTCAATGGGGAAAAACATTATGCTGGATATCTATACTGGTATGGACTGGGTAATGTGTTAGGATCTGTACTGGTATGGATTGGGTAATGTGTTAGGATCTATACTGGTATGGACTGGGTAATGTGTTAGGATCTGAATTGGTGTGGACTGGGTAATGTGTTAGGATCTATACTGGTTTGGACTGGGTAATGTGTTCGGATCTATACTGGTATGGACTGGGGAATGTGTTAGGATCTATACTGATATGGACTGGGTAATGTGTTAGGATCTGTACTGGTATGGATTGGGTAATGTGTTAGGATCTATACTGGTATGGACTGGGTAATGTGTTAGGATCTGAATTGGTGTGGACTGGGTAATGTGTTAGGATCTATACTGGTTTGGACTGGGTAATGTGTTAGGATCTGTACTGATATGGACTGGATAATGTGTTCAGATCTATACTGGTATGGACTGGGTAATGTGTTAGGATCTATACTGGTATGGACTGGGTAATGTGTTAGGATCTATACTGGTATGGACTGAGTAATGTGTTAGGAATGAAAGGGTGCCACAACATTTGATGGAAATGAAAATGATCACCCTACAGAGGGCTGAATTCAAAGACACCCCAAAAATCAAAGTGAAAAAATGGCGAGTCCATTTTGCTTAAATTTCATTGCAACAACTCAGAATGGTCCGGAGTAGCTTGTATGGCCCCGATGTGCTTTGAAAAAATGCCTGATGACGTAGTGGGATGGCTCCTAATGAGATGACAGATGGTGTCCTGGGGTATTTCCTCCCAGATCTGGACCAGGGCATCACTGAGCTCCTGAACAGACTCAAGTGCAACCTTGCAGTGTCTGATGGACCGAAACATAACGTCCAAGAGGTGTTCCATTGGGTTTAGGTCAGGCAAGTGTAGGGGCCATTCAGTGGTATCAATTCTGTCATCCTCCAGGAACTGGCTGCATACTCTCACCACATGAGGACGGGCATTGTCATGCACCAGGAGGAACCCAGGACCCATTGCACCAGCGTAGGGTCTGACAATGGGTCCAAGGATTTCATCCCGATACCTAATGGCAGTAAAGGTGCCATTTTTTAGCCTTTAGAAGTCTATATGTTCCTCCATGGAAATGCCTCTCCAGACCATCATGAACCCACCACCAAACCGGTCATGCTGAACGATGTTACAGGCAGCATAACATTCTCCACGGCTTCTCTAGATCCTTTCATGTCTGTCACATGTGCTCAGGGTGAAGCTGCTCTCATCTGTGAAAAGCACAGGGCGCCAGTGGCAGACCTGCCAATTCTGGTGTTCAATGGCAAATGCCAATCAAGCTCCACGGTGCCGGGCAGTAAGCACAGGGCCCAGAAGAGGATGTTGGGCCCTTAGGCCACCCTCATGAAGTCTGTTTCTGATTGTTTGGTCAGAGACATTCACACCAAATCCAGCATTTTTCTTTGTTTCTGTTATAACATTTTGCAAATAAAATAAATAATCTTTCTTCATAAATTTAGGCCAAAATGTATTCTGCTACATTTCTTTGGTAAAATTAACCCAAATCAGTGTATATTATTTAGTCTACAGGAAAGTTATAGAGTCTACAAACTATGGTATATATCTGATAATCAATAAATCCTGATGTACTGATGGCCTATCACATTTCTTAAAGGCCCAAACACACCTGGACAGTTCAAATACCGACACCCCCCCATGCCCCTTTTTTGGAAAGTAGACCGTCCAAGGTATTTACAACAAGGCATTACACATTTTTTGAAGTTGTAATTTTTTGTCATAATTTTTGGAAAATTAAGAAAGTGAAAAAAAAAATGTTCACAATTTAATTTTTTTTTTTTTTTAACATATTGTCACCAGTACAGCGTCCTCATACAACTGGGGAAGCTGTGATTAGGGACACTGACTGGCGACAGTATGTAAAACAATATTTGTTCTTCATTTTTTTTCTGTATTATGTTTTTCTTTTTTTTAACACACTGTGACCAGAACAATGCAGTGTTAACACTCTACTACTCTGGGAAAGTGATCAGGATTTTTATTTTTTATTTTTTTCACATTATAATTGCTTATAGCTGTGAATTTTATTGATACAGTATAAGCCACCATTTTTACTGAATGAAACGGATTCATTCAGTGATTGTTGTTGTGATTTGCTGCGATTGGCCACAGCTAATCACATGGTACATATGGACTGTGATTGGCCCTGTGTGTGCCAAGTGATCACTGTGACCAATCACAGCTAGCAATGCAATTGTACACAATAGATGGAATGAAAGGAAGCCCTCTATTGTTTACAACTGTCATGTGATCTGCTGTAATTGGTCAAAGTGATCAGTTTGTACCAGCAGAGGGTCCGTACAACATTCTGCCAGCGCCTGTGTCCAGTGGTGAGGCGCATTCTAGATGGACGTCACATGATGTCCACCAGGAACGACTAAAAGTCCTGCCCAGCTGTCATTTTGCAATAGGTCGGGTAGAAAGTGGTAACGGGCTGATGGCTGAAAAACATAAATTTCAGCCACCATCTTTGCCTTAGCGCCATTCAAGTCGGTCTTTAACCGCTTGCCGACCGCCGCACGACTATTTACTGCAGCGGTCAGCCCCTCACAGGCAAAGCGACGTAGGGCTACGTCGCTAGCCTGTGAGGCTCTAGGGAGCTAGCGCGCGCCGCTGGAGGCGCGCTCCCGCGCGGTCACGGACCCCCCCCCGCGCGTGTGCCTGGCGGACCCGATGTCCGCCGGGCACTCGCGATCGTCCATTACACCGGAAGAAAGGCAGGCGGCTAATGTAAACAAAGCCGCCTGTCATTCTTCCCTGTGTAAGAATGGAGATCACACAGTTCTACTATGTAGGACCGTTGATCTCTGTTCTTACACCAGTAGCCACAGCCAATTACAGTTAGAAACACGCCCCTAGGGACACACTTAACCCCTCCCTCTCCAATACAGTTAACTCCTTCACTGCCAGTGTAATTTTTACAGTAACAGTGCATATGTATACTACTGATTACTGTAGTAATGTCACTGGTAACCCCAAAAGTGTCAAAAATGTCAGTCAAGGGTCCGATCTGTCCGCCGCAATGTCACAGTCCCACAAAAAAAAGATCGCAGATCGCCGCCATTACTCGTTAAAAAAAAAAAAAAAACAACAAAAATGACAAAAATCTTTCCCTTTGTTATTAAACGCGATAACTTTTGCTCAAACCAATCAATATACGCGTTTTGCGATTTTTTTACCAAACATATGTAGCTTAAAACAAATTGGCCGAAAATGTTAAAAAATTTAGATTTTTACATTTTTTGGGGGGAATTTCATAAAAAAAAAATGTGAAAAATATTGTTATTTTTGCAAAATTGATGCTTTTTTTGTTTATAGCGCATGATCAAAAAATCGCACAGGTGATCAAATACCACCAAAAGAAAGCTCTGTTTGTGGGAAAAAAAGGACGTCAAATTCGTTTAGGTACAGCGTCGCACGACCACGCAATTGTCCGTTAAAGTCACGCAGTGCCGAATCGCAAAATAGGCCCTGGTCATGAAGGGGGTAAAATCTTCCGGGGCTTAAGTGGTTAATTATCTTCCATTCTCGTCCCCCTTTGAAACCTTTGAATGATTCTTCAGGGAGGTTTTAAAAATGACTTTTAAATAAAGAATATCCATATATCCAGATCGTATTGGTAGCCCTATTTAAGGGACTATCAATCGCACTGCCATGTTTTACATTATTCTGTATAAGAGATACAGAAAACATCAGCATTATTTTCATCTATTTCTTTTTTTTTTCACAGACATTGATGAATGCGCACTAAGGACGCACACCTGCTGGAACGATTCTGCCTGTGTGAACCTTGAAGGCGGCTTTGACTGTCTCTGCCCATCAGGACCGTCCTGCACCGGCGATTGTCCTCACGATGACGGGCTTAAGCGCAACGGGCAAGTCTGGACTTTGAAAGAGGACCGCTGCTCTGTGTGCTCCTGCAAGGTAACATCTCACACTCGCCATCCATGGGGGGGGGGGGGGGATCTTTCATCTTCTACTAAAACCTTCGCCCAGACTATCCCAGACATTGCACACTAAAGTATTTATATATTCTGAACAAGCAGTGAAAGTTCTTTAACCAGTTCAGCAATTTCTGCATATGGACCTGTTTATTCAGCAATAAGTTTGTCCTTAAAAAATAAAAAAGATACATACATTATTTTGTTATTCTAGGTAATAACACAAACACGTTTTTTTGTTTTGGTTTTTTTTTTTTTTTTTTCCCCATGATATTGTCTGCCAAATAATTATTTATAAGCAGTCCATAGACAAACAAAAGTAACAAAACAAAAAAAAGCTAATTTTTCTATTTTGATCAATGTTAGTAAAAAAAATAAAATAGTATTACTGTAGAGTGTGTGTTATACTGTATACATATTCACATGCTGTATAGTTATACTTTGTCCTGTTTAAAGTGACACTGAAGAAAAAGTAAAAAAAAAAAAAAAAAAACGTAAATATTAATGGTTAGAAAAATAGAGAAAAATATTTAAAAGGAGGAGTGGTGAACTAAGGGTTAATAGAACTTGATTTTATTTTAAAAAAATGTACTTGTCAGTTTTCTTTCTCTGACATCATATACAGATTGAAGCTCATCCCTTTAATCTGCAGAAATAAATCAAAGTAGAAACAAAAGTAACAGTGTTACTTTGTATCTCTCTATCTCCCATCTGAACAATGTTTATAAACCATGTTACTTTGTATCTCTCACCTGATCAATGTTTATAAACAATGTTACTTTGTATCTTTCATCTGATCAATGTTTATAAACAATGTTACATTGTGTCTCTCCATCTCCTGTCTGTACACTGTTTATAAGCAATGTTACTTTATTTCTCTTGTCTGATCAGTGTTTATAAACCATGTTGTTTTGGCTCTCTCTATCTCCATCTGAACAATGTTTAAATGTTTATAAACAATGTTAAATTGTATCTATTCCATCTCCCTTCTGAACACTGTTTATAAACAATGTTACTTTGTATCTCTCTCTTATCTGATCAATGTTTATAAACAATATTACTTTGTTCAGATGTAGATAGAGAGATACGAAGTAATGTGGTTTATAAACATTGATCAGATGGGAGATACAAAGTAATATTGTTTATAAACATTGATCAGATGAGAGAGAGATATACAAAGTAACATTGTTTAGAAACATTGTTCAGATGTAGATAGAGAGATACAAAGTAACATGGTTTATAAACATTGATCAGATGGGAGATACAATGTTTATAAACAATGTTACTTTGTATCTCTGTCTTTCATCTGATCAAGGTTTATAATCAATATCTCCTCTGAACAAGGTTTATAAACAATGTTACTTTGTATCTATTTCCATCTGAACAATGTTTATAAACAATGTTACTTTGTATCTCTATCTCCCGTCTGATCAATGTTTATAAACCATGTTACTTTGTATATCTCTAGCTTCCATCTGATCAGTGTTTATAAAACAATGTCACTTTTTTATCTCTCCATTTCCCATCTGAACAATGTTTATAAACAATGTTTCTTTGGGTCTCTACCTCCTGTATGATCTTTTTTTTTTTTTATATACCTCTTCCAGCCAGCTATACACGCATATGCGGCCTCTCAACAGTTGGGCTTTAATGCAGAAAGGCCTCATATATGCAGCCCTATGTAAAAATCTTTAGCACAGCACAGACTAGTGTGTATTGGAAAGCTCCCGATGCATACTTGCCATCACAAGCTTTCCAATCATGTGACAGCCAATCACAGTGGTCATGTGATCGGAATGCCTGCCTCCACCTCCCGCCATGTAAAATCTCCTTAAAACTACTGTAAGGCAGCAGCTGGAAGGGGCTAAACAACGTTACTTTTTATCTCTCGGTTTCAGCTATGAACAATGTGTATAAATAATGTTACTTTATACTTCTCGGTCTCAGGTCACAACAGTGTTTATGAACACTGTGTCAGATGGTCTGTTTTTTGACAGCATTAACTTCTACAGCTGTTGTTTTCTCTCAGCAACCCCTGGCTGTCAATTTGACAGCTGAGACTTTCCAGTACGTTTGAGTGGGAACAGCAGAGGGACAAAAGGAAAGGATGTACTACACACACTTTGATGAAGTGTATTTACCCACTTTAATACAGGGCACTTCCCTCCCTTCCTGCCCAGGCCAATTTTCCCCTTTTAGCGCTGTTGCATTTTGAATGACAATTGCGCGGTCATGCAACACTGTACCTACACCAAATTTATGTCATTTTCCCCCCACAAACAGAGCTTTCTTTTGGTGGTATTTGATCACCTGTGGGTTTTTTCCTTTTTGCTAAACAAATAAAAAAAAACCAAAAAGTTTGAAAAAAAAAAAAAAAAAAAAGTTTTGTTTATGTTATACAATTTTGTAAATAAATAAGTTTTTTCCTGCACTGATAAGCACTGATGAGACTGCACTGACAGGCACTGATGAGGAGGCACTGATGGGGTGGCACTGATAGGCGGCACTGATATGCGGCATTGGTGGGCACTGATAGGCGGCACTGCTGGGCACTGATAGGCGGCATTGATGGACACTGATAGGTGGCACTGACGGGCACTAATGGGCACTGATAGGCGGCACTGATGGGCACTGATGGGCGGCACTGATCGGCACTGACGGGCGGCACTGATGGGCACTAGTGGGCACTGATAGGCGGCACTGGTGGGCAATAATGGGCACTGGTGGGCGACACTAAAGGATGGCAATGATGGGCACTTGTGGGCAGCACTGATAGGGAGGACACAGGACACTGGCGGGCAGCACTGATGGGGAGGGCAATGGGGGGCTCCCTGAGCCCTGATTGCCATCCCTGGTGGCCATAGTGGGCATCCCTGGGGTCATAGTGGGCATCCCTGGGGTCATAGTGGGCATCCCTGGGGTCATAGTGGGCATCCCTGGTGGATCTAGTGGCATCCCCCCCCCCCCCCCAGGCTCTGCACTGGTAATCAATGATCTGATTACCAGTGCCGACCCCCCCGTCAGGGGAGCCGCCGATCAGCGCTCCTTTACTCATGCCTGTCAGGCACGAACTAAGGAAAGCCGATCAACGGCTGTTCCTGTTTACGATGTGACCAGCCGTGATTGGACACGGCTGATCACATGGTAAAGAGCTACGTCAGTAGTCTCTTTACCGAGATCGGAGATGCAGGGTGTCAGACTGACACCTCGCATCACCGATCGCCGCTCTGCGCACCCCCGGGGGGCGCCCAGAGCTGTGTTATCCTGCCGCCGTCGTATGACGTCCGGTCAGGATAACACAACCACATTCCCGCTGTCATTTGCCTATAGGGCGGGCGGGAAGTGGTTAAGCATGTAGCACACCTGCTGTCCACAACTGGTAAAAACAAGCCCTCACTCATTTCTTGTAGCTGCAGGCATTGTGGAAAAAATCATCAACACTTGCAACAGAGGCAATAAAGTCTGAAGCTTGTTTCTATGGAGAATGGGGTCTTGGCAGCCTTCGAACGTTAACACACAGCCGACTTCAGTGTTTGTTATGATCTTTGAGAATTAATTATTTCACAGTACAATCAGCTGGAGAGGTTGGGGAGGGCTTGTTTTACTGCTTTTTGATATGTAAAACCTTTAACGTCCATAGCCCGGGGACAGATGCACTATAACATATGGAGGTTGCCATCACTGACCTCTCCTTCAGAATACTTTGGACTTCAGTCGGACTTTTTAATTTGTGTGGGGTTCTTGGATTTTAGTGCTGCCCCCTGCTGTCAAAACCCTTGCATTATGGGGGAAAAAAAAAGACACTTTGGAAGAAAACCATTAAAAAAGACTTACCTTACTCCAAGGCCTCTGACTGGTTTGCTTAGGTGAGCTTATGTCAGTGGGTCTTCCTGTGGGACCTGGGAAAACGGATGATCCCAAATCCTGCAAGAACACATTCCTCTACAGTGCTGTAGTGTCTTGACAAGAATTGGGATCCTGAGCTCTCTCACAAGGCACAGAGACATCATCGGCATGAATCTGGGAGTATTTTAAGCACGTTTTTTGTTCCTTCCTGTAATGCAGTGTTTCCTCAACAGGTGGCAGCCACATACGTGAACCTTGAAATTTAGTGCAAGGTCTGCTTTAAAGTGTTGGGTAAGGACCCCTGTCAGGGGCGTAACTACGGGGGTTGCAATTGCAACCGGGCAACATGCTCCAGGGGGCCTGTGCGGCTCCCCTGTACACCTGGATAGGAGGGGCGGCGGGGTCAGCATGTAGAGAAAGCATGAACAGAAACCAGGAGGATAATGGAGGAGATTGGTTCCTCTTTATACTGCCCCCGCCACTCCTCCTATCCAGTTCACTTGTGTCCTGCTGTCTCGGGGCCCCTGTGTGCCCCCCCCCCCCCACTGTGCTCCCTTCCCTCTCCTGCCAGCTGCTGCAGGGGATGTGTCACAATAGAGAACCAGGAAGGGGGTCGGTAAATATGTCATTTACCAGATCCTTCCTTTTCTGAATGGACAGAGTCATAGTCAGTGACATTGTAAAAAAATAACATAAAATGATAAAAAAATAATACAATTAAAATACCAAATTATAAAAAAAAAAACACTGACGCCAGTGGGTGAACTTCCAGGATCGCAAAGGTCACACTTGCGACCAGGCCCTGGCATTCCACCACAGTGGGGGAGGCCCCAAGATGGCAGGAAGGGGACCCATTGCAGAACTTGTGAAAGGGTCCTGCTGCAGGACTGTAATAAAGGGCCCCACAACGAGAGTAAAGGGCCCCAGGATCAGTGGGAAGAGCCCCAGGCTTGAAAGGAAAGGGTCCCGGCCAGGGGTCCGGGGGGGCCCTTCATGGTTTCTTGCACCGGGGCCCTGAAGGTTCTAGTTATGCCTCTGACCCCTGTCAACCTTTTACTGCAAGATCTGCTTTAAAGCGTATTTTGAGTCAAAAATGTCAAGTCAAGGAGGGCTAGGACCCCTGTCAAGTTTTACTCACAAATAAAAATCTTCAAGTGATGAAAGGCACAGTGGGTATATTGGAGCAAGGTCTGACAGCACTAGCTGTTTGCCAGTCACTGACCTGAAACGTGCAATGAGAGGGTGCATCCCTCTACCACTGTGCCCAGGGCAGCTGTCCCTCCTGCCCACACCTTGTCCCGGCCCTGTGTTAGGTGGACTGGGGGGGGGGGGGGTTACCCAACAAGGGCCAGGACTGAAATGTTGTTACGTATACAACTGTACATCCGAGTTCTTGGTATACAGCACAGACAAAGCTTTATATTTTGCCTACTATGAGCTCATCCTGCATAGCAGACAGTTTCCTCCAGAGCTGCAGGTGTGCTTTAATCAAGCAAATCAAGCAAGATTCAGGTAATCGGCTTGGGACTTTGGCCCAAACGCTGCAGGCATTTATTCTGGGTGCAAATATTTACTTGAATCCAGCATAACCCGGGACTTTGCTTCTCCCCCCAGAGCTGCGCATCCCAATAACGCTAATTGAAATCAACTCGTAATGAATTCATCATCTTTAAATTCAATTAAAATATTGAGCTGAGCAACGAATGCGCATGAATAATTCATCAGCATTGCAGCTGAGGAAACGCATAGTTATCCCTGTATTTGGGTGACACGCAGCCGTCCGCCATCTTGTTGGTTGTCCTGATTATCACTCATTGTGTAAGAGTGGATTCTAAATTCTGAATTGAGTTACATTCAGAGCAAATTTCATGGATTTAGATGGCCAAACCCTAATTTTATCATTTTTAGAGGTTTTCGGACTTCCAAAAAGATTGAGACCAAAGGTGGCCCCAAAGGCTGTTTTTGCCTTATATCTGTTGCTGCTATTCCCTGACCTTCGCTTGACTGCCTTTGTCACCAGGTCCCACCTTTCTATCTTTGTATCTCTGGTGGGATTTTTTTGTCCCACCATCTTATCTGGCTGGTCTGTCAAGGGCATCCCAAACCAATCTTCAACACTGTGTGACACACGGTGGTCAGCCATCTTGTTGGTTGTCCCGATAGTCACTCATTGCTTCATGGATTTTGATGACCAAATCCTAATTTTGTTATTTTGTGGAGGTTTTTGGATTTCCAAAAGGCTTCTTGGAACCAAAGGTGACTCCAAAGGCTGTTTTGTAGCCATTCTTAGTTCATGTCCTCATGCAGTGCAGGACTTCCATTGGCAGGGTGCTGGCGACTCTGTTGCTGCAGTGTGTCAGGGAGGGGTCCGGCCTGTCTGGACAGGGTCTGTGCTGAAGGAGAGGTGGGGATATGGCTTCAGTACGGTCTGCACCCCTCTGAATGTTGCACCTGGGGTGACTACACTGGCTGACCCCCCCCCCCCCCACCACCACGCTACACCACTGGGAATAGGAAAGACTTGGAAGAGGCTTAGAAGATCTTTTTTCTGGACCTTTACCCCCTTAATGACCAGGCCATTTTTTGCGATATGGCACATTTTTATATTTTACTTTCTGCTATATAACATTCCCAATAAAAATTATTTAAAAAATAAAATGTTTTCATCATTTTAGGCCAATTTGTATTCTGCTACATATTTTTGGTAAAAAAAAATCCCAATAAGTGTATACTGATTGGTTTGCGCAAAAGTTATCGCGTCTACAAACTAGGGGAAAGATTTATGTCATTTTTATTTATCTTTTTAGTAATGGCGGCGATCAGCGATTTTTAGCAGGACTGCGACATTGCGGCGGACAGATCGGACCCCTAACTGACATTTTTTACACTTTTAGGGGGACCAGTGACATTACTACAGTAATCAGTGCTAAAATAAGCACTGTCTCTGTACTGACACTGGCAGGGAAAGGGTTAACACCAGGGTTGATCAAAGGGTTAAATGTGTCCCTACGGGGTGATTTCTAGCTGTGGGGGGATGGGCTTATGGAATGAACACAGAGACCTGTAAGGAAAGAGAGAGAGAGAAGGGGGAGGGTGAGAGAGAGAGAGAGAAGGGGGGTGTGAGAGAGAGAGAGAGAGAGGGGGGGGTGAGAGAGAGAGAGAAGGGGGGTGAGAGAGAGAGAGAAGGGGGGTGAGAGAGAGAGAGAGAGAGAGAAGGGGGGTGAGAGAGAGAGAGAGAGAGAAGGGGGGTGAGAGAGAGAGAGAAGGGTGGTGAGAGAGAGAGGGGGGTGAGAGAGAGAGAGAGAGAGAGAGAGAGAAGGGTGGTGAGAGAGAGAGAGAGAGGGGGGGTGAGAGAGAGAGAGAGAGAGAGAAGGGGGTGAGAGAGAGAGAAGGGGGGTGAGAGAGAGAGAGAGGGGGGTGAGAGAGAGAGAGAGAGAAGGGGGGTGAGAGAGAGAGAGAAGGGGGGTGAGAGAGAGAGAGAGAGAGAGAGAGAGAAGGGGGTGAGAGAGAGATAGAGATAGAGATAGAGAGAGAGAGAGAGAGAGAGAGAGAGAGAGAAGGGGGTGAGAGAGAGATAGAGAGAGAGAGAAGGGGGTGAGAGAGAGAGAGAGAGAGAGAGAGAAGGGGGGTGAGAGAGAGAGAGAGAAGGGGTGAGAGAGAGAGAGAGAGAGAGAGAGAGAAGGGGGTGAGAGAGAGAGAGAGAAGGGGTGAGAGAGAGATAGAGAGAGAGAGAAGGGGGGTGAGAGAGAGAGAGAGAGAGAAGGGGTGAGAGAGAGAGAAGGGGGGTGAGAGAGAAGGGGGGTGAGAGAGAGAGAGAGAGAAGGGTGGTGAGAGAGAGAAGGGGGGTGAGAGACAGAGAGAGAAGGGGGTGAGAGAGAGAGAGAGAGAAGGGGGGAAATAGGAGAAACACAGGATCCCTGTGTTCATTGCTGACAGAACAGCGGTCTGCTGTGTTTACAATGGCAGACCTCCGTTCTGTCTCCATGGGGAGCGATCGCGGATGCCCGGCAGCAATTACGGCCACCAGACCCGCTAATTAGCTTCCCCTGTGGAGAATGGGCAGGCGCGAGTGGTCGTGCAAAGTGACGTACAGGTAGGTCGTTTTGTGGGACAGAGCCAACCTGTCGCTGTAAAACTACGGTCGATTGTCGGCAAGCCGTTAAAGACTATTTTTTCCTGGGGAGATTTTCCTTCCTTTTCTGTTCCAGAAAAACAGTGAAAGAAAATCTGTCCAAAGTGAGGGAAATTCCCGCCTTATACAGTTGACACCGGAATGGGTGTCCCCATTGGTAGATTTCCCCTCACATGACAATGACAGCGGTCACCAAGACAAATAAGAGAGGGTGAATCTACTAAGTATGGACAAAGACAGAAGCCAGACCCGCTCATTAGCTTAGATTAAAAAATCTGTCCAAAGTGAGGGAAATTCCCCTCTTATACAGTTGACACCGGAATAGGTGTTCCCAGGGACGGGACAAAGGGTGGGCAAGAGGGACGGCTGCCCTGGGTGCAATGGTTCATTGCAGGAATGGGGGTGCCCTGGCCCTAACTCCAAGGGAAAGGGGGGGGGGCGGCGCAGTTGGGCATCTTTGCCCTGGGCGCTGGATGACCTTGTCTCGGCACTAGGTGTCCCCACTGGTAGATTTCCTCTCACATGACAATGACAGTGGTCACCAAGACAAATAGGAGAGGGTTAATCTACGAATTATGGACAAAGACAAAAGAAAAAAAAATACGCTTCCCTACGAACAAAGGTTTTTGAAAACATCATTCGTTATTTTAGGATGTACACGAAAGCAGAATAAATAAAAGCAATCACACTGTTAAAATCTAGGTCGGGAGCTCCCCTTTAAGGCTCCACCAAGTTCTGGAATGACTTCTGGTAACTTTGCGGCGGTGCGCCGTTGTTCGCGCTGTAATGAGAATCTATAATCGTCCCGAGGATTAAATGGAATATGCAAATGTGGAAGCACATTGCCGAGCAACACCTGCAGGGTCGTTTACTCCAGATTACTCCGGGTGTCTGTTTTATGCCGTGCAATCTCCAACCTGCATCCATTTTTAACTGACACTTTTTTTTTTTTTAATATATAACTTTCTATTTTGGACTGAGAAGGAAAACACAGCTGTGTGAAGAATGTCAGTGCGAGCGGCGGAAAAAAAAAAAAAAAAAAAGTTTGGAAGAAAGTTGAACCGCTTACCTGCTGTGTTCTTGCGCTGCATAGAGTTTAATATGGAGGTCGTGTTCTCTTAGACCCAGTTTGGTCAGAGCCTCTTCGTAGATGTAGACAAGCCCGGGGCAATTCTCCATATGCCCTGAACACCTTGTAAGGAGAATATTTAATATCCATTTGAAGACCGGGCCTTTTCTGGCGCTTTTTGTTTACAAGTAAAAATCTGTATTTTTTGCTACAAAATTACTTAGAACTCCCAAACATTTATATATATCAATTACAAGGTGTCATAATCTTTTTGATGAGGGTACCTACATCCTAGTCTAGATATAGAGAAGAATTAGAGGCATAATGGGCTTTGATGGTACCATAAATACTGAACATACACTGGAAATACCAATATAAAATTCAAATGTATTACATCATCATAAAATCATCAATGAGAAGAAAAAAATACAAAATAGACAGGTCATCTTTAACCACTTAAACCCCGGAAGATTTTACCCCCATTCCGACCAGGGGGTATTTTGCGATTCGGCACTGCGTGACTTTAACGGACAATTGCGCGGTCGTGCGACGCTGTACCTAAACGAATTTGACGTCCTTTTTTTCCCACAAACAGAGCTTTCTTTTGGTGGTATTTGATCACCTGTGCGATTTTTTGATCACGCGCTATAAACAAAAAAAGAGCGTAAATTTTGCAAAAATAACAATATTTTTCACATTTTTTTATATGAAATTCCCCAAAAAAAATGTAAAAATCAAAATTTTTTAACATTTTTCGGCCAATTTGTTTTATGCTACCTATGTTTGGTAAAAAAAATCGCAAAAAGCGTATTTTGATTGGTTTGCGCAAAAGTTATCGCGTTTACTAACAAAGGGAAAGATTTTTGTCATTTTTGGTGTTTTTTTTTTTAACGCGTAATGGCGGCGATCTGCGATTTTTTTTTTGGTACTGCGACATTGCGGCGGACAGATCGGACCCTTGACTGACATTTTTGGGGGTACCAGTGACATTACTGCAGTAATCAGTGCTATACATATGCACTGTTACTGCAAAAATGACACTGGCAGGGAAGGGGTTAACTTTATTGGACAGGGAGGGGTTAAGTGTGTCCTAGGGGCGTGATTCTAACTGTGCAGGGACATTCCTATTGGTGTAAAAGCAAAGATCAACCGTTCTACATAGTAGAACGGACAGATCTTCACTTTTACACAGGGAGAACTGACAGGCAGCTTGTTTACACAAGCCGCTCTGTCTTTCTCCCTTCACAGGAGCGATCGTAGTGTGACTGGCGGACATCGAGTCCGCCGGTCACACGCACTGACTTGTCTGTGAACGAGCCGCGGCGGGCGGGCGCGCGCCCGCCCGCAATAGGCTCGCAAGTCAGTGACAGGCGAGTGACGTACCGATACGTCACTCTGCCTGGCCGGGGCTGACCGCCGCAGTATATAGTCGTGCGGCGGTCGGCAACCGGTTAAACAACACATCACATTTGAGAAAAGCTCTATATAGATACCACGAATGGACTAGTAAAGAGCGGTATAATAACCGCAAAGAAACTCACCCTAGCAGATTGTGCCCGACATGTTTCGTAGGATCTAACCGCTTCTTCAGGGGCTTTAAGAGTTTTTTTGTATGTTTTGTATAGAGAGCTTTAGTCCCCATTCACACTAGCGTGACTTGTCAGGCGACTTTGTCGCCTGACAAGTCGCGGTGGGTCGCCTGCCATTGAGTAGTACAGGACCCGTTCTAATAGGAGCGACACAAGTTGCTCCGACTTAGAAAAAGGGTCCTGTACTACTTTGGGGCGACCTGGAGGCGACTTGCATTGACTTCAATGATATGTAGTCCGTGCATGACGCTGTGCACCGCGACTTCACAGGTCGCCCCAGCAAGTAGCGTCGCCCCTGTGTGAACAGGGTCTGATTCCGCATCTGATTTTAGAAACCTAAAAAAATAAAAATAAATAAATGCATACAGTAATTATATACAAGTAATAACAACATATAATATGATATAGCAAAGGTGCCACTCCCAGACAAAAAAGACCCCATATCAGCCTTACCCAGGGTAGGGCGGAATGCAGGACAGGCACGAACCAGTGGACATTAAAAATGTCTCCCCCAGCGGATGTGGGAGCCCTATCCCATAAACACATATGGAGAAAACAGGACAATGATATTTTTTGTCTGCGAGTGGCACTTTACCAGGAAAGTAAGTGAAACACCAGCAAGTGGGGGAGGGGTTGGGTGGTGACAACTCCTCCCGATGCTTCTGAAAAGTGATCCAGCTACTTAGAAGCTCGGACTGCTTTCATAAGAAAGGCATTTCGCTGGATGAAAAAAAAAAATACCTAGGTTAATGGCTGATAGCTTTAGCCATTACCTCAAGAAACCACTTGCAAAACGCAACATATATATACGTATTACAGTCGGCAAGTGGCTATTTTAGGTTGTCTGAAATAAAACTAAAACTTGAAAATGGAAGAATAGAGCAGTAAATTTTATCATCTTGGAAAATGGATCAATAATATTCAGAAGAACATTGTTGCTGGAATCACCAAGACTAAAACCAAAGCTTCTGGAGGCACAAGAGATCGAAGGACATTCTCCCTCCATCCAGAAAGATAAGATTTCTACAACCGCAAGTCTTTTCATGACAATGTCTCGTATACTGTAAAGAAGTTTTGAATTGTGGTGCAACTGGAGGATTTTGCATTGTATCAGTGTGTTTGGTGTGTTTTACTTCTGAATTTGCCGCCGGTTCCACCCCCTGTGAACGTCACGTCGCAGGAGACGGAAGCCGGGGCATGGAGCATCGGGAGGAAGATTTGCCACCGCACACCGCTGGGATTCATCGCTGGATCCCGGTGACAAGGTAAGTAACCCCTCTACCAGGATCCAGCAATCTTCCTAGCGGTACCCCGAGTGTGGCTCGGGGGTTACCACTTTTGGCACTGAAATTTAACCCCGAGCCACACTCAGGAATACTGCTAGGAAGGTTAAAGAAAACGAATGCAGACGCCATGTAAGGTGCATCATATTGCATTTTTTTCTTGTTAGATACCATAAAATGTAGCATCTACAGCCAAAATATTTCCGGGGATTTTTAATTTGTAAATGGTTAATGGGTAGGTGCCCCGTTATGTAAATTTCCCTTCACTTCCTTTCCTGGAGACACAACAGAGTCAGAGAAAATATTTTTTTAAAAAAGGGGAAATCCTTCATGTCACCAAAACCAGTGTCCCCATTGGATGATTTCCCTTTGCTTTCTGTTCCATTGACAATCATAAAACAAATGTGCAACCCCCTCCCCAGTAGTTATATAGATGCATATACAGTGGGTACGGAAAGTATTCAGACCCCCTTAAATTTTTTACTCTTTGTTATATTGCAGCCATTTGCTAAAATCATTTAAGTTCATTCTTCTTCCTCATGAATGTACACATAGCACCCCATACTGACAGAAAAACACAGAATTGTTAACATTGTTGCAGATTTATTAAAAAAGAAAAACTAAAATATCACATGGTCCTAAGTATTCAGACCCTTTGCTGTGACACTCATATATTTAACTCAGGTGCTTTCCATTTCTTCTGATCATCCTTGAGATGGTTCTACACCTTCATTTGAGTCCAGCTGTGTTTGATTATACTGATTGGACTTGATTAGGAAAGCCACACACCTGTCTATACAAGACCTTCCAGATCACAATGCATGTCAGAGCAAATGAGAATCATGAGGTCAAAGGAACTGCCTGAAGAGCTCAGAGACAGAATTGTGGCAAGGCACAGATCTGGCCAAGGTTACAAAAAGATTTCTGCTGCACTTAAGGTTCCTAAGAGCACAGTGGCCTCCATAATCCTCAAATGGAAGACGTTTGGGACGACCAGAACCCTTCCTAGAGCTGGCCGTCCGGCCAAACTGAGCTATCGGGGGAGAAGAGCCTTGGTGAGAGAGGTAAAGAAGAACCCAAAGATCACTGTGGCTGAGCTCCAGAGATGCAGTCAGGAGATGGGAGAAAGTTGTAGAAAGTCAACCATCACTGCAGCCCTCCACCAGTCGGGGCTTTTAACAGAGTGGCCCGATGGAAGCCTCTCCTCAGTGTAAGACACATGAAAACCCGCATGGAGTTTGCTAAAAAAACACCTGAAGGACTCCAAGATGGTGAGAAATAAGATTCTCTGGTCTGATGAGACAAAAATAGAACTTTTTTGCCTTAATTCTAAGCGGTATGTGTGGAGAAAACCAGGCACTGCTCATCACCTGTCCAATACAGTCCCAACAGTGAAGCATGGTGGCGGCAGCATCATGCTGTGGGGGTGTTTTTCAGCTGCAGGGACAGGACGACTGGTTGCAATCGAGGGAAAGATGAATGCGGCCAAGTACAGGGATATCCTGGACAAAAACCTTCTCCAGAGTGCTCTGGACCTCAGACTGGGCCGAAGGTTTACCTTCCAACAAGACAATGACCCTAAGCACACAGCTAAAATAACGAAGGAGTGGCTTCACAACAACTCCGTGACTGTTCTTGAATGGCCCAGCCAGAGCCCTGACTTAAACCCAATTGAGCATCTCTGGAGAGACCTAAAATGGCTGTCCACCAACGTTTACCATCCAACCTGACAGAACTGGAGAGGATCTGCAAGGAGGAATGGCAGAGGATCCCCAAATCCAGGTGTGAAAGACTTGTTGCATCTTTCCCAAAAAGACTCCTGGCTGTATTAGATCAAAAGGGGGCTTCTACTAAATACTGAGCAAAGGGTCTGAATACTTAGGACCATGTGATATTTCAGTTTTTCTTTTTTAATAAATCTGCAACAATGTCAACAATTCTGTGTTTTTCTGTCAGTATGGGGTGCTATGTGTACATTCATGAGGAAGAAGTATGAACTTAAATGATTTTAGCAAATGGCTGCAATATAACAAAGAGTGAAAAATTTAAGGGGGTCTGAATACTTTCTGTACCCACTGTAGTTACATATGCAGTAGTTATATAGTTGCATATTGTTACATGTACAGTAGTTACATGGTTGCATATTGCTACATATTGTTACATATACAGTAGCTACTTATACAGTAGTTGCACATAGTTGCATATTGTTAGATATACAGTAGTTACGTTGTTGCGTATAGTTACATACATAGCAGTTATGTTGCAAATAGTTACATATTGTTACATGTACACTCACTGGCCACTTTATTTGGTACACCTGTTTAATTGCTTGGTAACACAAATTGCTAATCAGCCAAATACATGGCAGAAACTCAATGCATTTAGGCATCTAGATGTGGTGAAGACGACCTGCTGAAGATCAAACCGAGCATCAGAGTGGGGAAGAAAGGGGATTTAAGTGACTTTGAACATGGAAAGGTTGTTGGTGCCTGATGGGTTTGTCTGAGAATTTCAAAAACTGCTGATCTACTGGGATTTTCACACACAGCTATCTCTCGAGTTTACAGAGAATGGTGGGAAAAAGAGAAAATATCCAGTGAGCGGAAGTTGTGTGGAGAGAAATGCCTTGTTGATGGGCAGACTGGTTCCAGATGATAGAAAGATGATAGAAAGGCAACAGTAACTCAAATAACTCATTACACCCAAGGTATGCAGAATACCATCTCTGAACGCACAACACATCGAACCTTGAAGCAGATGAGGTACATCATCAGAAGACCACACCCGGTGCCACTCGTGTCAGTAAGAACAGGAATCTGAGGCTACAATTCACACAGGATCACCAAAATTGGACAATAGAAGATTGGAAAAATGTTGCCTGGTCTGATGAGTCTAGAATTCAGCTGCCACATTCAGATGGTAGGGTCAGAATTTGGCGCATGGATCCATCATGTCTTGTATCAATGGTTCAGGTTGGTGGTGGTGTAATGGCTTCGGGGGAGGGGGGGGGGGTAACGGTTCAGGCTAGTGGTGGTGGTGTAATAGTGTGGGGGAGGGGGGGGGGGTAACGGATCAGGCTGGTGGTGGTGGTGTAATGGTGTGGGGGAGGAGTGGGGGGGGGGGGGTAACGGTTCAGGCTGGTGGTTTGGTGTAATGGTGTGAGGAATAAATTCTTGGCACACTTTGGACCCTTAGTCCAAATTGAGCATTGCTTTAAATGGCACAACCTACCTGAGTATTGTTGCTGACCATGTCCATCCCTTTAGGACTACAGTTTCCCCATCTTCTGATGGCTCCTTCCAGCAGGATAATGCACCATGTCACAAAGCTCCAATCATCTCACCACTGGTTTCTTCACCATGACAATGAGGTCACTGTCCTCCAATGGCCTCCATACTCACCACATCTCATCCAATAGAGCACCTTTGGGATGTGGTGGAAAAGGAGATTCGCATCATGGATGTGCAGCCGACAAATCTGCAGCAACTGGGTGATGCTATCATGTCACTATGGAGCAAAATCTCTGAGGAATGTTTCCAACACCTTGTTGAATCTACGCCACGAAGAAAAGGGGGTCCAACCGGCTACTAGCAAAGTGTGCCTAATAAAGTGGCCGGTGAGTGTAGTTACTTCTCCTAAAAACTCCCTTTAAATAGTTGGAACCATAAAAAAAAACTGCACGTCCCTTTAAGTGGGCGCAGCGGTAATGCGCACGTCTCGCCTGCAGTGGGATTTCTCGGGGTGCTAATCGGCAGCAGTGAGAGGAAAGACCTGCAGCAGATGTAACAATGATGGAGTGCTGAGCAGTAAGCGATCAATGAGGAGTCATCGGTAATCACCGGGACAATTTATCGCTCCAGACTGACGCTCACCCGCTAATTTGGCTTTATAAATAAATCACAATACTGATTTTATATTCAACAGACAGCCACTGCGAGGACCAATCCCTGATTACTTCTTCTAATCACCCGGATAAAATTACATTCCAGTGTTTCTGGGGGATTTTTTTTTTCTGGAAGTTTGAAGCTAAGCTGAGCTCCAACTGAAAATCAATACAAGAGCAGGATCGGAGCGGCAGGTTGATAGTTGGCATAAGCAAACGCCGACAGTGATTGGCAAGTGATGTGTTAGGGCATGACCAATTATGGCATCCTAAGTGTTTCGTCAGCAATGACGTCTTCGGCCCATCCATCATGGCCCATCCCGTCAAAGACATCACTGCTGAGCCACTCCTTTGTTACCTTGGCAGTATGTTTTGGGTCATTATCATGCTAGAAGACCCATCCATGGACCCATCTTCAGTGTTCTGGCTCAGGGAAGAAGGCTCTCATTCAAGATTTTACAATACATGGCCCCATCCATTGGCCCCTCAATATGGCAAAGTCAGTCTGTACCTTCAGCAGAGAAACAGCCCCAAAGCATAATGTTTCCGCCTCCCTGTGCTTGACTGTAGGGATGGTGTTCTTTGAGTCCTAGTCAGCATTTTTCTTCCTCCAAACATGGCAAGTCGAGTCAATGCCAAAGAACTTCATTTTGGTCTCATCTGACCACAGCACTTTCACCCAATCCTTGTCTAAATCATTTAGATGTTCATTGGCAATCTTCAGACAGACTGTACATGTGCCTTCTTGAGGGGGGGGTCCTTGCGGGTGCTGCAGGATTTCAATCTACGGTGGCATATTGTGTTACCAATGGTTTGTTTGGTGACTGTGGTTCCAACTGCCTTGAGATGATTCGCAAGCTCCTCCTGTGTAGTTCTGGACTGATTCCTCACTTTTCTCATGATTACCCTTACCCCATGAGGCGAAATCAGGGGCTGAATGGCAACTTTCGGCCCAGGGGGCAAGTACAAACCAGAGGCCCATGGTGTAGCGACCTGGCCCTCCTCCCACTCTCCCTCTCCCTGGCCTCCTCCTGACCCCCATTCCAGGCTGAAACTCCACTCTAGGTACTTTCTACTCCCTGGCTGAATATGGGTTCCCAACCTGGCTGCCAGGAGGGGTTGGGGGGGAGCTTGGACAGCTCAGTTGGGAGTTTGCCAGGGGAGGAGAGTTTCCAGTGGGGCATAGAACTGGTCTCCTTTCATGCTGGGGGGAGGCCTGTGCTCTGTCCTTGTCTTCAACCCGCACTCAGTAGGTCAGTGGTAGGGACTTTTTACTTCACTTCACCAGGAATCCTTTAGGCATGTCTGAGCCAGAAGCTATGCAGACTTTTTATGGGGCATCAGAGCGGCCTGGGGGGCAATTGCCCCCCTGCCCCCGTCCTCCCCTCAGCGAAATCTTGCATGGAGCTGAAAAGCATAATGTTTCCACTTCTGTGCTTGACTGTGGGGATGGTGTTCTTTGGGTCATAGTCAGTATTTTTCTTCCTCCAAGCACGGCAAGTTGAGTCAATGCCAAAAAGCTCCATTTTGGTCTCATCTGACCATAGCACTTTCTGCCAATCCTTTTCTAAATCATTTAGCTGTTCATTGGCAAACGTCAGACGGACTGTACATGTGCCTTCTTGAGGAGGGGGTTCTTGTGGGTGCTGCAGGATTTCAATCTATGGTGGCATATTGTGTTACCAATGGTTTGTTTGGTGACTGTGGTTCCAACTGCCTTGAGATGATTCGCAAGCTCCTCCTGTGTAGTTTTGGACTGATCCCTCCCTTTTCTCATGATCATCCTTACCCCATGAGGCGAAATCTTGCATGGAGCTCAAAAGCATCATGTTTCCACTTCTGTGCTTGACTGTGGAGATGGTGTTCTTAGGGTCATAGTCAGCATTTTTCTTCCTCCAAACACAGCGAGTCCCCCTCCTCAAGAAGGTACATGTACAGTCATGACAATGAACTTCTAAATGATTTAGAGAAGGATTGGGAGAAAGTGCTGTGGTCAAATGAGACAAAAATTTAGCTTTTTGGCATTAACTCGACTCACCGGGTTTGGAGGAAGAACAATGCTCACTATTACCCTAAGAACATCATCCCTGCAGTCAAACACGGAGGTGGAAACACTAAGCTTTGGGGCCATTTCTCTGCTAAAGGTACAGGCCGACTTTGCCACATTGAGGAGCCAATGGGCGATCCATGTATTGCAAAATCTTGGATGAGAACCTTCTTCCCGCAGCCAGAACACTGAAGATGGGTCACGGACGGGTCTTCCAGCATGACAATGACCCAAAATATACCACCAGGGAAACAAAGGAGTGGCTCAAGAAGAAGCACATTAAGGTCATGGAGTGGCCTAATCAGTCTCTAAATCTTAATCCTATAGAAAATTTATGGAGGGAGCTGAAACTTCGAGTTGCCAAGGGAAGCAAAGAAACCTTTGAGAAGATCTGTGAAGAAGAGTGGACCAAAATATTTCCTAAGATATGCACAAACCTGGTCACCAACTACAATAAATGTCTTAACTGTGCTTGCCAACAAGGGTTTCTCCACCAAGTACTAAGTCCTCTTTTGCTTGGGGATCAAATAGTTATTTTACTCACTGAACTGCAACTTAATTTATAACATTTATTTTATGAGTTTTTTTCTGGATTAAATCTGCAGGGGATCAAATCATTTTCCCCACTGTATATACTGTATATTTACATAAAATGACACATACAGTAGTTACATGGTTGCAAATTGTTACATGATTACATATAGTTACTATAATTATATAGTTACATACAGTAGTTGCATTTTGTTACATAGTTAATTATAGTTGAATATAGTTACTATAATTACATACAGTGGGGAAAATAATGATTTGAACCCCTGCAAATTTTATACGTTTGCCCACTAACAAAGAAATTAAGGGTCTATCATTTTTTATCATAGGGATATTTCAAATGATAGAGACAGAATATCAACCAAAAAAACTGAAAAAAAAAAACATGATACAAATGTTATAAATGGAGTTGTAGTTCAGGGAGTCAAATAAGTATTTGATCCCATACCAACCAACAATAATTGTGGCTCCCACAGACTGGCTACAGTGTTTGCTCATGTGGTACACAGATTAGTCCTGTCAATGTAAGAAGATTCTCCTAACGACAGCTCAATAGGTATATAAAAGACACCTGTCCACAGACACTCTTACATTCAAACCTCACCATCATGGGCAAAACCAAAGAGCTGTCAAAGGACTTCAGGGACATGATTGTAGACCTGCACAAGGCTGGAATGGGCTACAAGACCATCAGCAAGAAGCTTGGTGAGAAGGAGACAACTGGTGCAGCGATTATTTGCAAGCAGATGAAATACAAAATAACCATCAATCTCCCTCGGTCTGGAGCTCCATGCAGGATTTTGCCTCATGGGGTAAGGATGATCATGAAAAAAGTGAAGGATCAGTTCGGAAACTACACAGGAGGAGCTTGCGAATGATCTCAGGGCAGTTGGGACCATAGTCACCAAACAAACCATTGGTAACAAAATAAGCCACCATAGATTAAAATCCTGCAGCACCCGCAAGGACCCCCTCCTCAAGAAGGCACATGTACAGGCCCGTCTAAAGTTTGCTAATGAACATCTAAATGATTCAGAGAAGGATTGGGAGAAAGTGCTGTGGTCAGATGAGACCAAAATGGAATTCTTTGGCATTGAATCGATTTGCCGTGTGTGGAAGAAGAAAAATGCGTGCTATGACCACATCCCTACAGTCAAGCACAGGGAGGTGGAACCATTATGCTTTGGGGCGGATTCTCTGCTAAGGGTACATGCCGACTTTGCCGCATTGAGAGGCCAATGGACTGGGTCATGTATTGGTAAATCTTGGATGAGAACCTTCTTCCCTCAGCCAGAACAGTGAAGATAGGTCTTTCAGCATGACAATGACCCAAATGACCCAAAACATACCGCCAAGGCAACAATGGAATGGCTCAAGAAGAAGCACATCAAAGTCATGGAGTGGCCTAGTCAGTCTCCTGACCTTAATCCTATAGAAAATTTATGGAGGGAGTTGAAACTTTGAGTTGCCAAGAGACAGCCAAGAAACCTTTCGGATTTAGAGAAGATCTGTAAAGAAGAGTGGACCAAAATCCCTCCGGAGATGTGTGCAAACCTGGTCACCAACTACAAGAAATGTCTTACCTCTGTGCTTGCCAACAAGGGTTTATCCACCAACTATTAAGTCATGTTTTGCTTGGGGATCAAATATTTATTTTACTCACTGAACTGCAACTTAAATTTCCATCTCTAAGTTTTAGCTATAGGTAAACCTATATTAGGGCTTACCTATAGGTAGTGTAAATATGTCCTAAACATGCACCGTTTAGGAGATATTTATGGGGCTAGCAGTTATGTCACTGGTGCATTCGCTCTGAAGGAACGGCCACCTGTACCATTTCTTCAGAGCAGTGTGCCGCGACTGGAGGCTCTCCGCGCATGTGACTGTAAACAGCGGTAATGTGCACGTGTCGTCTGCTGTGGGATTTCTCAGGGTGCTAATCGGCAGCAATGAGAGGAAAGACCTACAGCAGATGTAACAATGATGGAGTGCTGAGCAGTCGTGGCTCCGGCAAGTCACAGAGCTGGAGCTGCGAACCCGGAAGGAAGACCGGGTAGAGATGGATGCTTCCTCCAGCGATGGCTGCCATCCAGTGGCGGCCCGTCCATTGGGGGCGCAGGGGCGCCCCCCCCATCCATGCGTCCGGCCCCCTAATCTACATGCAGGGTACCGGACGCATGGATTCCAATGTTTTTTTTTTTTTCCCAAGCACGTGATTAGAGCCAGAGGCTCTAATCGGCTTCAAAAAAGGGTGGGCTCGGGGCGCAGAGCACTGCGCCCTGAGCCCACCCATTTGTGTGACAATAGCAAATGAATATTCACTATTGCCACACTGATTCTCCTCTTGGCCAATCAGGAAGCGGGTTCTAAGACCCGTTTCCCGACTGGCCGAAAGGAGAAGCCATGCTATTAACCAAGGAGGAGGAGGGTGGAGATGCAGGGGAAGCCTGACCCACAGAGAAGACTGAGGGGGAAGCCGCTGCCTGCCCAGGGTGAGTGAGCTGGCGACCGGGGGGGGGGGGGGGGATAGGTGTACGGGCTAAAGCTGGTGTGGCCGGGGGGGGGGGTGTGGTTTGGTATGGTGTGGTTCGTCTGTGGCCCCCCGTCCCATGGAGTACTAGCCGCCACTTCTGCCATCCATTGCTGGAACGCTTTGTTTTCAGGCAAGTTTAACATAATGTGCTAGTATGTGATGCATTTTGTTTTTTAAAATGTGAAAAACTATTATAAAAGAACTAATTCACATGGGTTCTCTGTTATGTTTGTGTCCACTAATAATGATTTTAATGTATTTTTTGTGAAAATATGGTCTTAATAAATTCAGGGGGGGGGGGGCTGCCAGGTAGGCTGTATGGGACCCCGTTAGTTCTAACAGCAGCTTTGCTGAGCACGCACACATTACCACCGGATTGTACAATCTCCTTTACATTTCCTAAAGTCAAGTACTGTGAGGAGCGTCTACAGCTCATGGGGCAGGCCAGTGCTACATAGAAGGAAGGTTGGTAGATGTAGAGGAGACTATGATCAGGCCGAGATTACGTCTCTGGTTCCTATGGAGTGTACAAGCTGCAGCCTCCCGAAATGCGATAATGGCATCTGATTTGTCGGGATGAAGCCGATTCCTCTTTATGGCGGTTTTATGGGGTTTGTTACAAGGGAAGAGTGTTGTTATCGCTCTGCTTATTAGCCATGAAGAGTGTTCTGCACCTGTCTCTGCAATGAGAAGCAATACCAGGATGGAGATTATAGCCGTGAATATGGGGGACGGAGGACTGACTGACCGCGTACCGCACTGCCAGGTAATGACGCCAGCTGACCTCACCCAACCCCACCATCTGTACAGCAGAAGAAACGTCGGTCAGGGGGACTTTAACCACTTCGGGACCAAAAGGACTTGCCCCCTTAATGACCAGGCCATTTTTTGCGGTTCGGCACTGCGTTAATTAACGGACAATTGCGCGGTTGTGCGACACTGTACCCAAATAAAAATACAGCTTTCTTTTGGTGGTATTTGATCACCTGTGCAATTTTTATTTTTTGCGCCATAAACAAAAAAAAGAGCGACAATTGTGAAAAAAAAAAAAACAATATTTTTCACTTTCTGCTATATAACTCAAAAAAAAAATGTTTCGTCATTTTAGAAAAATTTGTATTCTGCTACATATTTTTGGTATAAAAAAAAAAAAAATTGCAATAAGCGTATTGGTTTGTGCAAACGTTGTTGCATCTACAAACTAGGGGAAAGATTTATGTCATTTTTATTTTTTTTATTAATCTGCGATTTTTAGCGGGACTGCGACATTGCGGCGGACAGATCGGACTCCTAACTGACATTTTTGACACTTTTGGGGGGACCAGTGACATTACTACAGTAATCAGTGCTAAACAATAATTACATTGGCAGGGAAGGGGTTAACCCAGGGGTGATCAAAGGGTTAAGTGTGAGCCTAGGGGAGTGTTTTCTAACTGTATGGGGGAGGGGCTTGTGAAATGATCATAGAGACCTGTGATCCTATATAGAAGGATGACAGGCGCTCTGTGATCATTTCAGAGAGAACACCGGTCTGCTGTGTTTACAACAGCTGCCCGTCCTTCTCTCTCAGCAGGGAGCGAACCATGGATAGGCATCCCCGCTGCCTTGTGGGCGTGGGCGCACGCCGCACACGCTCGTCCCCAGGGGCGCTCCAGAGAACCGACATACCTATACGTTGAGTCGCACAGCCGAGCCAGCCTGCCGCAGTATATATGAGGTGGGCTGTTGGCAGGCTGTTAAAGGAGGCTTATCAAATAGTCAATATTTGCAAAAATAATAAATGTATTGCATCATACTGATATGAATATCAAACATGATAGGGGATGTAAAAAACTGTTCATTGAGCTGTATCATAATCAATAATCAACATGATTATCACAAAACAATATGTATACACATATAAGTAAATAACATTGCAAAAAGTAAATAGGATGGCGGAGAAACATTATCCAAACAGGTTTAGCATCTTACAACTCTACGCGTTTCGTGGACGATCTCCACTTCTTCAGGAGTAGATGCGGAAAATAAGGTATGTCAGCTCAATTTACTGGGTCTAAGAATGAAGGACATGTAGTTTTAGAATCATGAGCGCAATTTTTTATCGATTAATCATGCAGCTCTATTAGCAAGCATTAGGCTGTGGCCATACATGGTTCAAATTTCGAAAGAATTTCCATTCGAATTTCGCACCATTAGTGAGTCGCAGCAACGGACGATTTTCATGTGGTCATCAAAGTTCATGATCAAATATCTTGGAAACTTTTTGAAAACAAACGATTTTCTACTGAATGATGGGAGAATTGTGTGTGAAATATAATCATGAAAGAATTGCGCATGAGTGCAAGAAAAGAAAAATTCCTGAAAAGAAAAGAAGATTCTCAGCCACAAAAATTATTTTCTGTAGCAACATGAGGGAAAATTGAAGGCTTGGCCGGTCAAATTTGAAAAATCGATGGTGGCGCCATCGGATCACAAAATGCACAAAATCTCTGATTTTCGAAAGAAAATTCTTTCAATTTTCGACCCATGTATGGCCAGCCTAAAAGAACTGAAATCCAATGAATGAAAGGGGCAGGATGATGACAGTTGGGATGGGGGAAGAAAGGACTAGATCAGGGAGCTCCAAACATTTTAAACAAAGGGCTATTTTTTTGTCCTTCAGACTTCAGGGGGGCCAAACTGTGGTCAGCGGGAGTATACATTTTGGTAGCATCAATGGGGGGGTAAACATCGCCATATTTGGTATCAGTGGGAGGAATAGTACCCCATGGTTGGTATCATTGGGAGGAACAGTGCCCCATCATTGGTGTCAGTGTGAGAAATGGTGCCCCATTATTGATGTCAGTTGGCAGAATAGTATCTCGTGTCACTGAGAAAAATAGTGCCTCAAGGGCTGAATAAAGGCAAGCAAAGGGCCATATCTGGCCCTCGGGCCGCATGACTAGATGATGTTGGATGCCCTACAGCCTGGAAATGAGGTGGGCTCTAGCTAATGTGCTGCAGCTTCTAATGCAGATTGTCAGTGCCATCATAAGAGCAGTAAAGGGCCCCGGGCAATGCAGTGTACCTGGGGCCCCGCCTACACAATCACCCACCAGAATAAAAATGCTAACTATCGATAAGGCGATATCTATTGGTACAGCAGTGCCAAGCTAATTACAAGTTCCAAGTTGGGCGGCTGGGTCCGGTGAACACACACACACATGGATGGGAGTCAGACTCGACTGTTCTGTGTGCGCCTGTTACTGTGGGGGCGGACAGGCATTCCTGCAGTTGTGGGCGCCCCCTCCATGGCCCTAGGGTATCGGGACAATATCCCCCCCCGGACAATATCCCCTCAGAAAACATCCCCCTGGACATAATCCCCCGGAACAACATCCCCCCGGATAATATCCCCCCGGGACAACATCCCAGAGGGCAATATCCCCCCGGAAAACATCCCCCTGGACATAGGGTTAGGGTTAGAGGGGGGATATTGTCTAGGGGGATATTGTCCAGGGAGGATATTGTCCGGGGGATGTTGTCCAGGGGGGATGTTGTCCGGGGGGATGTTGTCCGGGGGGGATATTGTCCGGGGCATATTGTCCAGGGGGATATTGTCCTAGAATCGGCCCAAGTGGCCTGACAGCAGCGCAGGGCCGACAGGCACTTACCACCTGCTAAGTTCAGCAGTGGAATGCACATGGGAATCAGGACTAATGCTTGGCTGGGGCTGGGTCGCTGCCCCCCCCCCCCCCCGGCCAACTTCCCAGCGTGCCCATTCGCTAAGATGGCCCTGCAGATTGTGAGAAGCTCATAGTGTGCTGTGAAATCATAAGCCATTTCACTACAGGAGAGGACTGCCTAGTCATTGTTTATCTATGAAGCTGGGACAGGAGAAGACATATTGGAGGTTCGGAGTTGGGCTGTTCCACGCTCCCATGACAGCCGTCTTTCGCCATTTAATGAAATGTTCCTTTTAAATTGCTCCGGCTACCTGTGCAGGCAGGACACTCCCCCCCCTGAAAATAATTTCCTTCCAGAGACAGTGTGCGGCTAACGATCGCCCTGACAGCCTGGCGAAGGGGAGGCCGCTACTTAAAGATTTCATTCACATAATTGATGACATGGGAAATTGGTTCACTCTCAATTTGCCCTGCAGCGCTCTCCAACCACACTGCGCTTTTTTTCCTCCCTTTTTTTTGGGCGGATAATGGAGAAAGAGTTCTCGGATGGGGAGAAAAAAAAAATCTTCAAAGTCTTAGCTGAGAATGAAGTCATTGATTGAATAGGAAGAGGATTAGCAGAGATTTGTTAGGAACACCGTAGCTGGGAGGAAGGAAGAGATTTGTAAGACGCCACTTTTCTGCACGGCCATATACTACGGAGCCGAGCGCCGTATTCTCACTCTTCTACTAATTAGGGAAATTTCATCACCGGCACATTGATATCTATCCATTATATACTGTATACTCTCTCTATCTATACAGTACATGCAGTATACACACACAGGGCTTATTTTTGTCAGAGACTGGGTGCAGGAACTCACCCCCCTCATCATCTAGGGGGGTGAAAGAGTAGAGATGTGGCACATTTTGAATGCCGCATCATAGGGTGGGTGTAGCCAATTTGCACTTATAGTGAGCGGGCCTTTAAGGGTCATTGTTGATCTCTGCACTCCATTGTCCACAACCTATATTTACACTTCATTCAAAGCTCACCTGTGCACCCCGCCATCCAAAACTTACCTGTGCACCCCACCATCCACTGACACTGATGGGCACTGATAGGCGGCACTGGTGGGCAATGATGGGCACTGGTGGGTGGCACTGATAGATGGCAATGATGGACACTGGTGGTGGCACTGATAGATGGCAATAATGGGCAGCACTGATGAGGAGGGCACTGACAGGCTCCCTGAGCACTGATTGGCATCCCTGGTGGCATGAGTGGGCATCCCTGGTGACCATGGGTGGGCATCCCTGGTGGTCATGGGTGGGCAATCCCTGGTGGCTCTAGTGGCATCCCTGGTGGCCATGGGTGGGCAATCCCTGGTGGCTCTAGTGGATCCAAGGATCTGCACTGGTAATCAATGCTCTGATTACAGGCACAGACCCCCATCCTGTCAGGAGAGCTGCCGATCAGGGGGGGCGCGCAGAGCAGCCTATCCTGCTGGACGTCATATGACACCCAGCCGGGATGGGACAACCATCGGCCGTCATTTTACTATATGATGGTCAAGAACTGGTCAAATGACATTTGTTTGTCTTAAAGCGTAACTCCACTTTTGTTGAGAAAAAAACATTCCCCTCTGGGTGATCTCTGTACATTGCCGGGATTTTAATGTGGCGCTAATCTGGAACACTGCTCTCATAGAATGTCCATATATTGTAAAGGGAAACCACAGTCCATATTGTTCAATATAAACAAAGGTGAAAAGTCCGTGAGCCCAGAGAACCACCACCAAGGATCAGCTCACACTGTCTCTTACCAGAAATATATGGCCCTCACTATAAAGGTCATATACAGCATACAAATCAAGCTAGGATAGGGTCCTCCTCTACTTCCAAAGGAATGGCATACAATCACCTCTCCACCAAATGTAGGAGAATAGCAGGTCAAATGGAGCGTGGTATGTTTCCTCTCATAATGATCCGTTACTGCCGTAACCCACCACCCTTTGACGACGTCAGCCTATGACGAAATGCGTCGGATGGAGTTTATGGCGATGCACGCCACATGAGGAGGAGACGCGGCTGCCATTTTGTTGGTGGGTTATGGCAGTAACTGATCCGTATTGCATTTTAAGAAAATTACAACAGCTGCAGATTGAAAAGGAAAGGTCATTTTTAATCACATTCAATTACAATATGGTTTTAGTCGCAATTGTATACGCTGTATTGTTTTTTCTTTGTTTGTTATTTATTTTCCCCCATGAAAGTGGAGTTACCCTTTAATCACAATCTTGTTAAAGGACCGGTACACCTATAAAATGTGAGGTTTATACCGGATCTTCCTGATGTCCTTATTTTGTTGGTCTTGGACAGGATGGAAAAATCTTTTGCCGTAGAACAGCTTGTGACTGCCAGAACCCAAGCGTGGACCTGTTTTGCTGCCCGGAGTGCGACACCAGGGTGACCAGCCAATGTTTGGATCAAAATGGGCATAAAGTTTATCACAGCGGCGACAACTGGACGTACAGCTGCCAGCAGTGTCGTTGCCTGGTACGTTACTCCGGCTTCAGAGTAAATTTAATTGATAAATATAGGGGGGCTTTGACAACATTCCTTTTTGTACATGCTTCCTTTTCAGTAAATTCAAAGATTAGCCAGTAGAGGGAGCTGACGCTAGCTCAGTGCAATCAATATTTCTCGTTTAACAATTACTTAATAAAATACTAGCCACACAGGGAGTGCATGGACTTTAGCGAGTTGGCTGACTCGGATACTAGCCACACGGGGAGTGTGTGAATTTTAGCAAATTGGCTGACTCTGATACTAGCCACACAGGGAGTATGTGGACTTTTGCGAGACGGCTGACTCGGATACTAGCCACACGAGGAGTGTGTGAATTTTAGCAAGTTGGCTGACTCTGATACTAGCCACACAGGGAGTATGTGGACTTTTGCGAGACAGCTGACTCGGATACTAGCCACACAGGGAGTGCATGGCTTTTAGCAAGTTGACTGACTGATACTAGTCACATGGAGTGTGTGGACTTTAGCGAGTTGGCTGAATCGGATACTAGCCACACAGGGAGTGCGTGGACATTACCGAGTTGGCCGACTCTGATACTAGCCACACAGGGAGTGCATGGCTTTTAGCAAGTCGGGGGACTCTTATACTAGGCACACAGGGAGTGCGTGGACTTTAGCGAGTTGGCTGACTTGGATACTAGCCACACAGGGAGTGCGTGGACTTTAGCGAGTTGGCTGACTTGGATACTAGCCACACAGGGAGTGCGTGGACTTTAGCGAGTTGGCTGACTTGGATACTAGCCACACAGGGAGTATGTGGACTTTCGTGAGACGGCTGACTCGGATACCAGCCACACAGGGAGTGCGTGGCTTTTAGC
Organism: Pelophylax lessonae; assembly: GCF_965119305.1. NCBI lineage: Eukaryota > Metazoa > Chordata > Amphibia > Anura > Ranidae > Pelophylax > Pelophylax lessonae. Next base: position 9,266,343 of record NC_138777.1, on the reverse strand, counting down.
AAGTCGACTGACTGATACTAGCCACATGGAGTGTGTGGACTTTAGTGAGTCGGCCGACCCCGATACTAGACACACAGGGAATGCATGGACTTTAGCAAGTCGGCTGACTTGGATACTAGCCACACAGGGAGGGCATGGACTTTAGCGAGTCGGCTGACCAGATACTAGCCACACACGAAGTGCGTGGACTTTAGCGAGTTGGCTGATTCAGATACTAGCCACACAGAGAGTGTGTGGATTTCAGCGAGTTGGCTGACTCGGATACTAGCCACACAGAGAGTGCATGGACTTTAGCGAGACGGCTGACTCAAGTACTAGCCATACAGGGAGTGTGTGAATTTTAGCAAGTTGGCTGACTCACTTTCATTGTGAGAAGGAGCAGTAAAGCAATGTTCTGTAGTGCTGCAAAGTAGGAAGCAGCAACTGAGCATGTAATAAGCAAAAATGGCTGCCTCCATATACATATTTTAAAATGACTCAAAGTAACTGAATTTTCACCACATTAATATAAGTTATTGAGATCACTCACAGAAGGCTTATTCTGAGGTCTTTTCAGTTTATAAAAGATAAATGAAAAATAAAATGAAACCTTCTCTATAATTTCTACCATATTCCTCAAATGTTCCGCTCAGGCTGGAGAGGTGGACTGCTGGCCATTGAGCTGCCCAACGCTGAGCTGTGAGTACACGGCAATCACAGACGGCGAATGCTGCCCGCACTGCGTGGACGACCCCTGCGCAGCAGATAACATCACTTACGACATTCAGAAAACCTGCCAGGACAGTCAGGGGGTCACGCGGCTCAGCGGATCTGTATGGACGATGTCTGGGACGCCATGTACAACCTGCATATGCAAGGTAAGTGACCAAGAATTCCTGTATGCACGATGTTTGTTCTATTATAGTATGCCAAATGTGCTGCGCTAATCAAGCTCATATAACATCCAACATGCTTATTAAACAAACCAAATAGAATAAAGAAAGTCCACACTTGTGAGGCTTCCCAAAAAGGCAAATGGTGCTCATAAATATCCAGAATTCCTGCACTGTGAATCGCACTTCAAGCAAATCTTCTCCACCCTGAGAGCACAGCAGAAGAATTATCAGATATACAGTATAGGACTGAAGTTATAGAAAAGTCATATATTGCATAATGTAACTCCAACAACTGATAGGCAGGGCTCAGGCTTTCATAGAAGAACCACCAATAGGAACAACAGAAGTCACTTTCTCCTCAGTTCGGCATCACACGAGGACCACATTAGGAAAAAAAGAGACCAGGTGCTCCACTTATTATAAAGCCTGATAATATTTTTTAAAGCAAATAAAATGCACCTACATATGTTACAAATGGACGAATCACACTCCCAAGGACAATTCCAGTTGGGTATGATTTTACCGTACTTCGCTCTTTCCTACGCATTTCGTCAGAATTGACATCACCTTACATATGATACAAATGGCTAAATCACACTTCCGAAGCCATTTCCGGTTGCGTGATGATGTCACTGTACATAGCTCTTTTCTACGAGGTTCATCAGAGTGGACATCTTCTGGGGCACAGAAGACATGCCCCAAGATTTTTTGTCGAATATTCATGTTATAGATGTTTTTATGCAAGCTTGATTAGCACAGTACATTTGGTATACTATAATCATTAGCTATGATCAGGGCCGCTGATAGGGGGGGGGACCACCAGCCCTCTCGTAGGGGGCCCACAGAGAGAGGGGGATTAGTGATGGACAACAATTACAGAAATCTTCCTCCAGCACCTGAATCTGATCTGTCCCTCTCCCTGCTATCAGCCTTTATCTGTTGAGAAAGAGACAGTCGTCCCTCACTAATCCCCCTCCCTTGTGTGGGCCCCCCTCCCAGCACTTATCTCTGCTCAGGAGTTTATTTGTAAATTGTAACTTTGTTTCTCTCTCTCTGTCTCTCTGATCTCTGAGCTCCAACTGCCCAGCCTGTATATTTTTCTCATCTCATCTTCTTTTTTATTTAACATAGTTTTTTTTTTTTTTTTTTTAGATTCAGCAGGAATTATGCGAGTTATGTTATATTTGTGTCTTATAATAGTGATTTTATTGTAATTTTAGCTAAATATATGTTTAATATAATTTATATTAAATATAAAAATATATATATTTTCTTGAGGGGGCCCTGCCAGGTAGTCTGTACGGGGCCCCGCGATTTCTAACAACAGCCCTGGCTATGATTAATATCTCATAGCATGGTGGCAGCTTTTTATACTTGGATTTCTTTTCACCAGCCAGTTTTACTCAATTTATTGTAGGCTTTATTATGTTCTAAAAAAAAAAAAAAAATATATATATATATATATATATACACATACATACATACATACACACACACACACACTCACACATACTGTATATACACACACTCTATATTACCAAAAGTATTGGGACGCCTGCCTTTACACACACATGAACTTTAATGGCATCCCAGTCTTAGTCCATAGGGTTCAATATTGAGTTGGCCCACCCTTTGCAGCTATAACAACTTCAACTCTCTGGAAGGCTGTCCACAAGGTTTAGGAGTGTGTCTATGGGAATGTTTCACCATTCTTCCAGAAGCATATTTGTGAGGTCAGGCACTGATGTGGACAAAAAGGCCTGGCTCGCAGTCTCCACACTAATTCACCCCAAAGGTGTTCTATCAGGTTGAGTTCAGGACTCTGTGCAGGCCAGTCAAGTTCCTCCACCCCAAACTCATTTATCCATTTATGACCTTGCTTTGTGCACTGGTGCACAGTCAAGTTGGAACAGGACTATCCCAAACTGTTTCCGCAAAGTTTGGAGCATGAATGGTCTAAAATGTCTTGGTATGCTCCACACCTTAAGCATTCCCTTCACTGGAACTATAAAGGGCCAAGTCCAACCCCTGAAAAAAAAAACCCACACCATAATCCCCCCTCCACCAAATGATTTGGACCAGCACACAAAGCAAGGTCCATAAAGACATGGAGGAGTGAGTTTGGGGTGGAGGAACTTAAGTGGCCTGCACAGAGTCCTGACCTCAACCCTGATAGAACACCTTTGGGATGAATTAGTGGAGACTGCCAGCCAGGCCTTCTCGTCCAACATTAGTGCCTGACCTCACAAATGCGCCTCAAACATTCCCATAGACACTCCTAAACCTTGTGGACAGCCTTCCCAGAAGAGTTTAAGCTGTTATAGCTCCAAAGGGTGGGCCAACTCAATATTGAACCCTACGGACCAAGACTGTCTCCCTACTTCCAGCATTGGAGCCCTGCAGTCCTGGATTTGATTGAAAGTGACCCCATATTCTTCAGGTGTTTGGTGCCGGGGTCCTCCCTGTGTCCCTGCCACTAACAAGACTGCTTCCTTATATACATGGCTCTGAGAATAATGTCTCAACCCCATCACCCTCCTCCCCATGACTTTATCAGGATAGTGTGAGCCCCTCATATTGGGCAAAACATGTGTATAGACCCAGGAACTCAGTACAGGATGATGGTAACTCATAATAGCCACAGCAGATGTACAGACCCAGAAACTTTGCACAGGTATGGTGGAAACCTCTCATATTGGGCACGGCAGGTGTTCAGACCAAGGAACTCAGCTCAGGGATGGTGGGAGCACCTCATAATGGGCACAGCAAGGGTACAGAGCCAGGAACTCAAACAGGGATGGTGGGAACCCCTCACAATGGGTACAGCAGGCGTACAGACCCAGAAAACCAGCACAGGGATGGTGGGAACCCCTTAAATTGGCCCACCAGGTGTATACACCCAGAAGCTCCACACAGGATGGTGGGAACCCCTCATAATGGGCACAGCGGGTGTACAGACCCGGGAACTAAGCACAGGGATGGCGGGAACCCCTCATAATGGGCACAGCAGGTGTACACACCTGGGAACTCAGCACAGAGACGGTGGAACCCCTCATAATGGGCACAGCAGGGTACAGACCTGGGAACTCAGCACAGAGACGGTGGGAACCCCTCATAATGGGCACAGCGGGTGTACATATCTGGGAACCCAACACAGGGATGGTGGGAACCCCATAATGGGCACAGCAGGTGTGCAGACCCGGGAACATGGCATAGAGATGGTGGGAACCCCTCATAATGGGCACAGCAGGTGTACAGACCCAGGAACTCAGAACAGGGATGGTGGGAACTCCTCAAAGGGTACAGCAGGTGTACAGACCCGGGAACTTAGCATAGAGATGGTGGGAACCCCCTCATAATGGGCACAGAAGGGGTACAGACCCAGGAACTCATAACAGGGATGGTGGGAACCCCTCATAATGGGCACAGCAGGTGTACTGACCTGGAAACCCAGAACAGGGATGGTGGGAACCCTTCAAAATGGCAGATGGTGTCCAAGGATTTTAGCACATATATCTCACGAATAGCGTCCCCAGAAAATTAGGAAACTCCAATGGTTTAACTCACCTACATACACTAAAAACTAAAATATCAGATTGGCTCCTAAATTGTGTTTAACACGCTCCATTCCAGAGAAGTCCGGCTTTCATTCAGGTTGGGTGGCATTGCATCTTGTATGGTTTATGCAAAAGAGCGTCAGTCACGATCGTCCTCTGGCACACAGCAGGGACATAGCTCAGCGTTGTACTCATTGTGATAAATGTCATTTGTGTCCTTCTGATGGAATTGCTACATTGTGAACATTGATTGGGGGGGACTTCCCGCTGGGGCCCCGGTGGGCAGCTCATGTAAATGACTTTCCACAAAACGAAGACGTCTTTTCTTCAATCATTTTTTCCTTTTCTCTTTTGTCCCCAAACACTTTGTGTACCAGATAAAAACCACAACATCCCCTTTCTTCTTCTCAGACGAGGGGATGAAAAGGATTGAGAACATCGCCGGGAGTCACTTCCACTCCTTGTAGCTGAAACCTGCACAAGGAATTTCCGATGTCTTTGTACGTCCACATAAACGGATTGACTTCTTATTTATTGAAGTGTGATCCTGTCAATGTGTCTTATGATCTGTATTTCATCTTACACTCACAAAGATTTATATAGATTTTGCCCTCTGTTTGCCCTGGTGAAGGGGAGGCGTGAGCCTTGAAACGTGTTGGCCACTCCAGTGATTCTGACTTTGGCAAATATAAAATAGCTGGTCCTGTTACAATTAGTCTGCACTCTCACTTCTTCATAACTTTTTTGATGAACACCGAAATCTCAGAGAGTGATAATTTCAATTGGAACGAAGATTGAGATTTGGAGACTTTGAATTCCCAGATCGGGGTTCAAAGCTACATCCACTTACATTGATTATCAGAGCTGAACTCCAGGCAGAACAAGAAAAAAAAAAAAACATGAAATGGAAAAGTCAAGAAGTATTTTGAATGTGTTTTTGGATGTCTTCTATGCTTCTGTTGTAAATGCTCTGTCCATTATGAGGGGTTCCCACCATCCCTGTGCTGATGATCCTCTGTACACCTGTTGTGCCCATTATAAGGGGTTCCCACCATCCCGGTGCTCATTTCTTGGGTCTGAGTATCTGCTATACCCATTATGATGGGTTCCCATCATCTCTGCCCTGAATTCTGGGGTCTGCACACCAGTTGTGTCCATTAGGAGGGGTTCCCATCATCTCTGCCTGAATTCTGGGGTCTGTACACCTGCTGTGCCCATTATGAGGGGCTGACACTTTCCCTGTGCTGATTTCCTGGGTCTGTACACCTGCTGCGCCCATTATGAGGGGTTCCCCACCATCTCTGTGCTGAGATCCCGGCTCTGTACACCTGCTGTGCCCATTATGAGGGGTTCATTGTGCTGATTGCCTGGTCTGAACACCTGCTGTGCCCGTTGTGAGGGGTTCCCACCATCCTGTGGTGATTCCCTGGGTCTGTACACCTGCTGTGCTCTTTAGGAGGGGTTCCCACCATCCTGTGCTGAGTTCCTGGGTCTGTACACCTGTTGGGCCCTTATAAGGGGTTCCCACCATTCCTGTGCTGAGTTCACAGGTCTGTACACCTGCTGTGCCCATTATGAGGGTTCCCACCATCCCTGTGCTGAGTTCCCAGGTCTGTACACCTGCTGTGCCCATTATGAGGGGTTCCCTCCATCCCTGTGCTGAGTTCTCAGGTCTGTACACCTGCTGTGCCCATTATGAGGGGTTCCCTCCATCCCTGTGCTGAGTTCCTTGGTCTGTACACCTGCTGTGCCCATTATGGGGGGTTCCCTCCATCCCTGTGCTGAGTTCCTTGGTCTGTACACCTGCTGTGCCCATTATGAGGGGTTCCCACCATCTCTGTGCTGAGTTCCCAGGTCTGTATACCTGCTGTGCCCATTATGAGGGGTTCCCACCATCTCTGTGTTGACTTTCTGGGTTTGTAAACCTGCTGTGCCCATTATGAGGGTTCCCACCATCCCTGTGCGGAGTTCCCGGGTCTGTACACCTGCTGTGCCCATTATGAAGGGTTCCCACCATCTCTGTGCTGATTTCCTGGGTCTGTAAACCTGCTGTGCCCATTATGAAGGGTTCCCACCATCTCTGTGCTGATTTCCTGGGTCTGTAAACCTGCTGTGCCCATTATGAGGGGTTCTC
>NC_138777.1:9243595-9259577 GCF_965119305.1 Pelophylax lessonae | reverse complement strand
AGGGGGGGGGGGGGGGGGTGGATATACCAGAGAGCTACAGAAGTGCGCAAACACCTATAGAAATAAATGATACAACTTATGATACCTTCCCACCAAAGTAATCAAGATATACACTATATTACCAAAAGTATTGGGACGCCTGCCTTTACACACACAGATGAACTTTAATGGCATCCCAGTCTTAGTCCGTAGGGTTCAATATTGAGTTGGCCCACCCTTTGCAGCTATAACAGCTTCAACTCTTCTGGGAAGGCCGTCCACAAGGTTTAGGAGTGTGTCTATGGGAATGTTTGACCATTCTTCCAGAAGCGTATTTGTGAGGTCGGGCACTGATGTTGGATGAGAAGGCCTGGATCACAGTCTCCGCTCTCATTCACCCAAAGGTGTTCTATTGGGTTGAGGTCAAGACTCTGTGCAGTCCAGTCTGGAAGAATGGTGAAACATTCCCATAGATACTCCTAAACCTTGTGGACAGCCTTCCCAGAAGAGTTGAAGCTGTTATAGCTGCAAAGGGTGGAGCCAACTCAATATTGAACCCTTCGGACTAAGACTGGGATGCCATTAAAGTTCATGTGCGTGTAAAGGCAGGCGTCACAATACGTTTGGTAATATAGAGTATATCTTGATTACTTTGGTGGGAAGGTATCATAAGTTGTATCATTTATTTATTTCTATAGGGGTTTGTGCACTTCTGTAGCTCTCTGGTCCATCCATCGACCCACTCCGGACCCCCCCCCCGCCTTGTATATATATATATATATATATATATATATATATATATATATTTTTTTTTTTTTATTATTATTTTTTTAGCAGAGGCCCTAGGAATAACATGGTGGTTCTTGCAATATTTTATGTAACATGGTATTTGCTCAACGCTTTTTCAAACACAAATTTGCATTTTAATGAATAAAAAAATACAAAAAAAACACACAGCCCCAATGTTTTTGAAAAATATGAAAGATGATGTTACGCCAAGTAAATAGACACTTAACATGTCGCCATTTAAATCGTACACACTCGTGGAATGGCAACAAAAGTACGATACTTTAAACTCTCCATAGGCAACGCTCTAAAATGCTTGCAGATCACCAGTTTAGAGTTACAGTGGAGGTATAGCGATAGAATTATCGCTCTTGCTCGAACGTTCGCGGCGATACCTCACACGTGTGGTGAAAACACTGTTTACATATATGTGCGTGACTTAAGTATGCGAGCGCAGAGGGATGGGGGGCGCTTTACATTTTCTTTTTTAACCTCCCTGGAGGTAATCCCGAGCGTGACTCGGGTGGATTTTTTAGGTTAGGATCGGTTTCCCCGAGTCACGCTCGGGGTAGATGTGCAGAGAGCACAGCGGTGTCTCTTACCTTCTCCTGGCGATCCAGTGATGATCTCTCATTGCTGTGACCGCCAGCCGAGATCCCGCCACTCTCCGTCGGTCAGATGACTTCCTAGTTCCGTTCCCTGCAGCAGCAATGCTGCATGGGAGTGGAACTAGGGAGGGAAATTAAAAAAAAACAAAAAAACTTACCGTTAGTGTACTGGTAACGGCCTTTCTCTTAATCCTTTCAGGACGGCCTACATATGAGAGATTGTGGCTCCGCCTCACAGGAAACACAACTAATTTGCAGCTGTTAAAAAGGTCCCACCCATCCTTGAGCTTCAGTAATAGAAAAGTACCTTTCCAACCGAACTTTCAAGGGACACAGTTATTCAATAACATACAGCTACACATATATACATATACATATATATACATTTTTACCTCTACATATACATATATATACATTTTTAACTCACCACCATCTTGGGCGGGAAGTAGGCCGGCCGTCCTGGAAGGATTAAGAGAAAGGCCGTTACCAGTACACTAACGGTAAGTTTTCTCCTTTCATCCTTCCAGGACAGCCTACATATGAGAGGATAATAAAGGAATCCATACTGGCCTACCTTAGGGCGGGACGACTGCCTGTAAAACCTTTCTGCCAAAGGCAAGGTCTTGTTGCGACAGTACTTCCACACGATAGTGCTTTAGGAAGGTATCTTGGCTGGACCAGGTGGCTACATGGCGGATCTGCTCCCAGGATGCTCCGGCTTTTTTGGCCCAGGAAGTTGCCATGCCCCTTGTGGAATGTGCCTTTAGATTTGTTGGTGTGGGGGTACCTGACACCTTATGTGACATGCTAATGGCTTGTTTAATTCACCTAGAGATCGAGGGGTTTGATGCTTGTAATCCCCTCCTTGGTCCAGAATGTAGAACCAATAGGTGGCTAGATCTCCTAAAGCCCTTGGTTCTTTCTAAATATGCTAGAAGACACCTTCTTACATCTAAGCAATGGAATTTTCGTTCTTTTGCACATTTAGGTTTTTCACAGAAAGATGGGAGAACCATCTCTTGATTCCTGTGAAAAGAAGAAACTACCTTGGGTAGGTACAGTGGGTCTGGTTTAAGAATCACCCTGTCTTGGAGAATTCGCATAAAGGGTTCCTTTATGGATAAACTTTGTAAATCTCCCACTCTCCTGGCTGTGGTGATTGCCAACAGAAAAGTTAACTTTATTGACAAGATGTTTAAACTAATTTTGTTCAAAGGTTCAAATGCTTCACTAGATAATGTCTCTAGTACTAGCGTTAGGTTCCAAACTGGAACAGGAGTTCTGTTAATTGGAGATACTCTTCCCCGCGCTAACAGAAACCTTTTAATTAAAGGCTCTTTGGCCAGACTTTTGTCTAAAAAAAACAAAGTGCTGCTAACTGTACTTTAAGGGTGTTCACCGCCACCCCCTTATCTACCCCATCCTGTAAAAAATCCAGGATCATCGGGATTGAGGCAGAGGAATCCTTTTTCTGACTCCGCCAAGTACAGAATGTTTTCCAGATTTTGGAATAAATTTTCCTAGTTACTGGCTTTCTACTTGAAAGGAGGGTCTCAATGACTTTGTCTGAGCATTCTTTTTCTTTTAAGATTTGGCGTTCACTACCCAGGCTGTTAACTGAAAGAACTGCGGTCTGGGGTGAATCAGAGGCCCTTGTAGTAACAGGTCTGGAATTTCTGGTAGTTTCCATGGTGCTGTCACTGATAGAGATACCAAGGTTGCAAACCACGTTCTCTTTGGCCACCCAGGTGTGACCAGGATGAGGCGTAGTTGCGGCCATCCGCTGAGTTTCTGCAGAACTCTCGCAATTAGATTCTGTGGGGGAAAGGCATAGGCTAGCCTGAAGGGCCAAGTTTGAGCTAGAGCATCCAAGCCCAGCATGCCCCTCTGTCTTGTCAGAGAAAAGAACTGTCCTACTTTTCGGTTCTGCCGAGTGGCAAACATGTCCACTTCTGGCTGACCAAATTTTTGGACTAGACGTTGAAAAATTATGGGGTTCAGTTCCCATTCTGCCTGTTTGATGTGATGACGACTGAGGAAGTCCGCTTCCCAGTTGTCCTTCCCTTTTATGTACATGGCTGAAAGGGAAATTACTCTCTTTTCTGCCCAGCTCAGCATCTCCTGTGCTAAACTTAGCAGAGAGCTTGATCTGGTCCCCCCCTGATGATTTAGGTAAGCTACTGCTGTGGCATTGTCTGAATGGACTTGAACTTCTTTCCCTAGAATGTCCTTCTTGAAGGCTTTTAACCACTTAAGCCCCGGAGGATTTGGCTGCTAAAGGTCCAGACCCCTTTTTTCAACTTGGCACTTCGTGACTTTAACTGATAATTGCGCGGTCATGCAATGCAGTACCTAAACGAAATTTACGTCCTTTTTTTCCCACAAACAGAGCTTTCTTTTGGTGGTATTTGATCACCTCTGCGCTTTTTATTTTTTGCGATATTAATAAAAAAAGAGCGAAAATTTTGCAAAAAAATGACATTTTCAACTTTGTCTTTTAAAAAATATCCAATATACTCAATTTATGTCATTTTTTTTGGCCAAAATATATTTAGCTACATGTCTTTGACAAAAAAAAAATCAATGAGCGTATTTTTATTGGTTTGCGCAAAAGTTATAGCGTCTACAAACTATGGTGTAAATACTGAAATTTACGAAGCTTTAATTTCTGACTGCCTATCTCATTTCATGAAGTGCTAAAATGGCGGGGCAGTACAAAACCCCCCCAAACTACCACTTTTTGGAAAGTAGACATCCTAAGGAATGTTCTGAGGGGCATGTTGAGCTCATTGAATATTTTATTTTTTTGTCACAGGTGTTTGAAAAATGACAAAAATAATTTTTTTTTTTTTTTTTTACACAAAGTTGTCATTGAAATGATATATTGCTCACACATGCCATGGGTATATGTGTAATTACACCCCAAAATATATTCTGCTGCTTCTCCTGAGTACAGGGATACCACATATGTGAGACTTTTTGGGAGCGTAGCTGTGTACGGGAGCCGGAAAACAAATCACCACCATCAGAATTTCAAAGGGCGTACATTTTTCATTGCATTTTCTCACTACCTATAACGGTTTTGGAGGCCCTGAAATGTCAAGATACCACAAAACCCCCCCAAATGACCCCATTTTGGAAAGTAGACACCCCAAGCTGTTTGCTGAGAGGCATGGTGAGTCCATGGAATATTTTATATTTTGCCACAAGTTTCGGGAAAATTACAATTTTTTTTTTTAATTTTTTTTTTTTACACAACGTTGTCACTAAAAGATAAATTTCTCACACATGACATGGGTATATGTGGAATGACACCCCAAAATACATTCTGCCACTTCTCCTGAGTATGGGGATGCCCCATGTGTGAGACTTTTTGGGAGCCTAGCTGTGTACAGGACCGCGAAAACCAATCAACACTCTCAGGTTTTCTAATGGCGTAAATTGTTCATGTCACCTCTGCACTACCTGTCGCAGTTTCGGAGGCCCTAAAATTTTAAAATAGCACAAAACCCCCCCAAATGACCCCATTTTGCAAAGTAGACACCCCAAGCTATTTGCTGAGAGGCATGGTGAGTCCATGGAATATTTTATATTTTGCCACAAGTTCCGGGAAATATATATATATATATATATATATTTTTTTTTTTTTTTTTTTTACACAAAGTTGTCAGTAAATGATATATTGCTCACACATGCCATGGGTATATGTGAAATGACACCCCAAAATACATTCTGCTGCTTCTCCTGAGTACAAGGATACCCCATGTGTAAGACTTTTTTGCAGTCTAGCCGCGTACAGGACCCGGAAAACCAATCTGCACCTTCTGGCTTTCTAAGGGCGTAAATTGTTGATCTCACTCCTTACTACCTATCACACTTTTGAAGTCCATAAAAGGCCAAGATGGCACAAAACCCCCCCAAATGACCCCATTTTGCAAAGTAGACACTCCAATCTATTTGCTGAGAGGCATGGTGAGTATTTTGCAGCTCTCATTTTTTTTGGAAAATGAAGAAAAAACAGGAAAATGCATTTTTTTTCCTCTTTTTTCAATTTCCAAAACTTTGTGACAAAAAGTGAGATCTGCAAAACACTCAACATGCCTCTCTGCAAATAGCTCAGGGTGTCTACTTTCCAAAATGGGGTCATTTGGGGGGGTTTTGTGCTATCTTGGAATTTTAGGGCCTCCGAAACTGTGATAGGTAGTCAGGAGTGAAATCAACAATTTACGCCCTTGGAAAGCCTGAAAGTGGAGGTTGGATTTCGGGGTCCTGTACTCGGCTAGACTGCAAAAAAGTCTCACACATGGGGTATCCCTGTACTCAGGAGAAGCAGCAGAATGTATATTGGGGTGTCATTTCACATATACCTGTGGCATGTGTGAGCAATATATCATTTACTGACAGCTTTGTGTAAAAAAAAAAAAAAAAAATATATATATATATATTTCCCGGAACTTGTGGTAAAATATAAAATATTCCATGGACTCACCATGCCTCTCAGCAAACAGCTTGGGGTGTCTACTTTCCAAAATGGGGTCATTTGGGGGGGTTTTGTGCTATCTTAGAATTTTAGGGCCTCCGAAACTGTGATAGGTAGTCAGGAGTGAAATCAACAATTTACGCCCTTGGAAAGCCTGAAAGTGGAGGTTGGATTTCGGGGTCCTGTACTCGGCTAGACTGCAAAAAAGTCTCACACATGGGGTATCCCTGTACTCAGGAGAAGCAGCAGAATGTATTTTGGGGTGTCATTTCACATATACCCGTGGCATGTGTGAGCAATATATCATTTACTGACAGCTTTGTGTAAAAAAAAAAAAAATATATATATATATATATATATATATTTCCCGGAACTTGTGGTAAAATATAAAATATTCCATGGACTCACCATGCCTCTCAGCAAACAGCTTGGGGTGTCTACTTTCCAAAATGGGGTCATTTGGGGGGGTTTTGTGCTATCTTAGAATTTTAGGGCCTCCGAAACTGTGATAGGTAGTCAGGAGTGAAATCAACAATTTACGCCCTTGGAAAGCCTGAAAGTGGAGGTTGGATTTCGGGGTCCTGTACTCGGCTAGACTGCAAAAAAGTCTCACACATGGGGTATCCCTGTACTCAGGAGAAGCAGCAGAATGTATTTTGGGGTGTCATTTCACATATACCCGTGGCATGTGTGAGCAATATATCATTTACTGACAGCTTTGTGTAAAAAAAAAAAAATATATATATATATATATATATATATATATATATTTCCCGGAACTTGTGGTAAAATATAAAATATTCCATGGACTCACCATGCCTCTCAGCAAACAGCTTGGGGTGTCTACTTTCCAAAATGGGGTCATTTGGGGGGGTTTTGTGCTATCTTAGAATTTTAGGGCCTCCGAAACTGTGATAGGTAGTCAGGAGTGAAATCAACAATTTACGCCCTTGGAAAGCCTGAAAGTGGAGGTTGGATTTCGGGGTCCTGTACTCGGCTAGACTGCAAAAAAAGTCTCACACATGGGGTATCCCTGTACTCAGGAGAAGCAGCAGAATGTATATTGGGGTGTCATTTCACATATACCCATGGCATGTGTGAGCAATATATCATTTACTGACAGCTTTTTGTAAAAAAAAAAAAAAATATATATATATATATATTTCCCGGAACTTGTGGCAAAATATAAAATATTCCATGGACTCACCATGCCTCTCAGCAAACAGCTTGGGGTGTCTACTTTCCAAAATGGGGTCATTTGGGGGGGTTTTGTGCTATCTTGGAATTTTAGGGCCTCCGAAACTGTGATAGGTAGTCAGGAGTGAAATCAACAATTTACGCCTTTGGAAAGCCTGAAAGTGGGGACTGGTTTTCGGGGACCTGTACTCGGCTAGACTGCAAAAAAGTTTCACACATGGGGTATCCCTGTACTCAGGATAAGCAGCAGAATGTATTTTGGGGTGTCATTTCACATATACACATGGCATGTGTGAGCAATATATCATTTACTGACAACTTTCTGTAAAAAAACAACAAAAAAAAAAGAAATAATAATTTTCCCGACACTTGTAGCAAAATATAAAATATTCCATGGACTCACCATGCCTCTCAGCAAATAGCTTTGGGTGTCTACTTTTCAAAAAGGGGTCATTTGGGGGGTGTTTGAACAGTCCCGGCATTTTACGCTCAATCTTAGCCACACATCACCCACTCTTCTAACCACTTGAAAACCAAGCCTTTTCTGTGCCTTTTTGTTTACATGAAAAAATATTTTTTTTTTACTAGAAAATTACTTTGAACCCCCAAACATTATATATTTCTTTAAAGCAGAGGCCCTATAGAATAAAATGGTGGATGTTGCAATTTTTTTTGTCACACGGTATTTGCGCACAGATTTTCCAAACGCAATTTTTGCGAAAAAAATACATTTTTTTTAAATTTATTGCACAAATACACTATATAATTCCAATTTGTTTGGTAAAATTTAAAAGATGATCTTATGCCGAGTTCATAGACACCTGACATGACATGCTTTAAAAATTGCGCACACCTGCGCAGCGGCAAAAACGTACGTACATTTTTAAAAACCTTTAAAAGTCTCTACAGGTTACCACTTTAGACTTACAGAGGAGGTCTACTGCAAGAATTACTGCACTCGATCTGGCGATCGCGGCGATACCTCACATGCATGCTGAAATTGCGGTTTACATATGACACTAGACCAACGCGTGCGTGTGCCATTGCGCGCAAGCACGGGGGAAAGGGGGCGGAGCTCGATTTTTTTTTTTTTTTTTTTTTTTTTTTGCTCTTTTATGTTATTTTGACACCTTTCCTTTAATTTTTTTTTTTTTTAAATCATTTTTATTGCTATCACAGTGAATTTAGATATCCCCTATGATAGCAATCGGTAGTGACAGGTACTCTTTTTTTTAAAAATTGGGGTCTTTTATACTCTAGATCTCTCCTCTGACCTTAATGCTTCTGACCACGCCAAAATTGGTGTGATAAAATACTTTCCCAATTTCCCAATGGCCCTGTTTATTTCTGGCGAAAAAGAAGTCATGAAATGCTCGTAGCCTCCGGCATCTTAGGCCATAGAGATGATTGGAGCCATTCTAATCTTCAATTAGCTCTATGGTTAGATAACTGAACCACCGGCTGCACTCTCGGGTTAACCGGTGGGACAGGAGAGCCCGAGAAAAACCACGGAAGGCTGCGGAAGGCGGCGGTGGGGGGGGGAGGCCCCTCCCACTGCATGTAAAAGCAGTCTAGCGGCCAATTACCTGCTAGGATTGCTTTTACATGTAAGCCGACCGCTGGCTGTAAAAAACAATACCAAGATGATGCCTAAATCTGCAGGCATCATCCTGGTATAACCACTCAAAGTCCAGCAACGTACCAGTACATTGCTAGTCCTTGTTTGGCATATAGGTTTTTTTTTTTTTCATGCAGCCTGTGGGCTGAACGGAAAAAAAGAGAACCTATCAGAAATCAGCACAAGAATAATGCGTAGTATTACTCATCATTAACCGCCCAAACAACCACCCACTGAATTTAATGATGGGTATACACGGCACTATCCACGTATACCAAAATAGGATTTTAACTGCAGTGCTGAAATCAGAAAATCACCACAGCTGCTATCAGCAAAGGTATCCATATATGCTGAGCGCAAACACTGTTTGTGTCAGAATATATAAAATCAATGCGTGGTAGCCGACGAGTACCTGCAAGAGAAACAGGTCACAAAAGAATGAAAAAACAAAGTACATTAAAAAAAGTATATTAGGAAGAGTAGGACATATAAAATGACTGACAACAACAAAAGTTTTTGGATTCTCATCATTAACCGCCCAAACAACCACCCACTGAATTTAATGATGGGTATACACGACACTATCCATGTATACCAAAATAGGATTTTAACTGCAGTGCTGAAATCAGAAAATCACCACAGCTGCTATCAGCAAAGGTATCCATATATGCTGAGCGCAAACACTGTTTGTGTCAGAATATATAAAATCAATGCGTGGTAGCCGACAAGTACCTGCAGGAGAAACAGGTCACAAAAGAATGAAAAAACAAACAAAGGACATTTAAATGTACAGTAAGAAGAGTAGAAGGACATATAAAATGACTGACACAACAACAGTTTTTGGATCCTTTTATTTTTCTTTCTAACTGTTTCTTCATGTCTTGATTTGGGAGGGACTGCGATCTTCTGCGATCTTCTCTTCCAGCTTGGGTCTCTCAAAATGTCGATGGACATCCAACATCCTTCGAGACCCTGTGTTTGTGTGCCCTACACTGTGTCGTGCTGTACCCTACACTAATACTCCACTAGTGTATGGTAGCGCTCAAAACATTCCCCGATGCAGAGACCAGGTTGGTCAGGACATTTGGGACAATAATAACGGGTGTCACGCCTAAATCCGCGCCTGCGACAGACACGACATCTTCTTTGGGGCCATCTTTGGGTAGGGGTACTCGGGAGGGCATAAGGAAAATGCCTCTCATGCAGCCGGCTCACTGCATCTGGAAGGGGAAGTTGGGCAGGCATGCCTCCTGGGTACAGGTAGGCAAGGATGATCTCTTCCTGGAATTCCCGGAAAGATCCAGTTCGTCCTGACGCCTTGTATAGGACAAAGGCGTTCAGCATCGCCAATTGGAATAAATAAACAGACACTTTTTTGTACCAGCGTCTGGCTTTACGGGCAACTAAATACGGCGCCAAAATCTGGTCGTTAAGGTCCACCCCTCCCATGTTAAGGTTATATTCGTGGACACAGAGGGGTTTCTCCACAACGCCAGTTGCCGTAGTGATTTGGATTGTCGTGTCTGCGTGAAGGGAGGACAGAACATAAACATCCCGTGTATCCTTCCACTTCACCGCAAGCAATTTGTCCGTTTTCAAGCAGGCTCTCGCCCCCCGACTAAGACGGGAATCTACAAGCCGTTGGGGGAAGCCCCGGCGATTAGGTCGCACGGTGCCACATGCGCCAATTTGTAAATCGAGAAGGTGACTAAATAGTGGCACGCTTGTATAAAAGTTGTCCACGTACAAATGGTACCCCTTTCCGGATAAGGGTGACACCAAGTCCCAAACGATCTTACCGCTGCTCCCTATGTAGTCTGGGCAGTTGGGGGGCTCCACACAGCTATCTTTTCCCTCATAGACCCGGAAACTAACTGTATAGCCTGTGGCCCTGTCACACAATTTATACAGTTTGACCCCGTACTTGGCACGCTTGCTGGGGAGGTACTGTTTCATAGCAAGGCGGCCAGTAAATTTAATCAGGGACTCGTCAACGCAGACAACTTGTTCGGGGGTAAACAAGGCTGCAAACCGCTGATTGAAGTGGTCTATGAGGGGCCGAATTTTGTGGAGCCGATCGTATGCAGGGTCTCCCCGAGGACGACAGATTTCATTGTCGCTGAAATGCATAAATCGCAGAATTTGCTCATATCTCGCCCTGGACATGGAGGCAGAGTACATGCGCATATGGTGAAGTGGGCTAGTGGACCAATATAGCCGCAATTCACTCTGTTTAGTTATGCCCATGTGGAGGGAAAGGCCCAGAAAGATCTTAAATTCGGAAACCGTTAAAGGTTTCCAGCCGAATTGTCTGGCAAGGGGCGAATTTGGGTTGGCGGCGATAAATTGTTGAGCATATAAATTTGATTGATCCACAATAGATCTGAAAAGATCTTCCGTGAAGAACAGCTCAAAAAAGTTCAGGGGCGTAAAACCAGCTGTCTCCACGTGGATTCCAGGTTGGGCGGTGAATGGGGGAAGTACTGGCGCTGTAGTATCAGTGGGTTGCCAATTAGGAAATGCCAGCGCATCAGGGAGGGCACTATGGGCTCTACGGGCCTGTCTTCGAATACGCGGTGGCTGCGGGCCACTACTTGTGCTAGCCACCGCACCAGCTTCAACTGCACTTAGGGGACTCGCCACGTCACCAGGTCTTACTGCAGTGCTGGTTGTACTAGGTCCAGGGTGTACTAGGCCGCTGGCGCTTGCCAGGTCGCCAGAAGGATGAGCGGCACTAGTACCCACACTCTGCTCCATACGAGCACCCTGCGATTCCTGCATCTCAACAACACCAGAATGGGGTCGGGTACGCCTGGGTCTAACAGGGACCCATCTGTCGTCGGAGCTATCTGTCAGGGAGCCGCTGCTGTCATTTGGTTCGTATACTGACCCTGATTCTGCCGGTGAGGCTTCCCCATCGCTCTCACCTGGCATGGTCATTATACTGTAAATAGCTTCATCACTGTACGAACGTTTAGACATTTTGGTAACTAAATTTACCCGTACAGTGATGCGACTCACAGGTAATAAAAGCACCTGGTTGTCGAAGATTATTTCAAGCGCTACCAAAAAAACTGCTAATGCTAGCAGGGATCAGGCCTGACTCTGCTAACACAGCGGTTTTGTGTCTTGTGTTTTTTTGTAAGTGACAGTAATCTGTTGATTACTACACTTGCCTGGGTGAAAGGGTTAAACGCAGGTGCTGGCAGGAATCAGTGCTGATCGTGCAAACACTGCGTTTTGGGAACCCTAAACTATGGGGGCGCTAGTATAGCTCTGATCAGATCAGATATTGATCTGTTCAAACACTATACTAGAAATGGAAGTGTAGGTGCGTGCGTGCGTGTGTGTGTGGCAATCAAGGGGTTATTTCTAAACTATGCGCTGGGGATCTGGGGGGGGTGGCGGGGACCCTAAACCTCCTTTGGGAAAGAAACTAGCTAGCTAGCACAACCTCAAGTCACAATGACACCAATACAAAATACAGTAAAAACAGTATATTATGTGTGTATTAGTGCTAATGTGACAGAGGGTGTAGGGGTTAACGGGATGTGATCAGGGGGGGATCAGGGGTTTAAATCTTTATTGGAAGGGACTGGCGGGTATCCTAAGGATAAAAGGAACGGTGGCAAGCGCTAAACCTGGTCACAAGTCACACTTATACAGGTATATAGAAAATGCTATATACTGTATACAGTGTGCGTTGTGGCAGGGGGTGTAGGGGTGATCAGGGGGGGATCAGGGGATTAAATCTTTATTGGGCGGGTGGGGGGGACCCTAAACCTGCTTGGGACACAAACTTAGTCGCCTGCGCTAATTCTGATCACAATGACACTAATACAAAAATACAAAAACACAGTATATTACGTTTGTATTAGTGCTGATGTGACAGAGGGTGTAGGGGTTAACTAGCGGTGATCAGGAGGGGATCAGGGGGGATCAGGGGCTCAAATCTTTATTAGGGGGGGGTGGCGGGTAATTCAAGTGGAAAAGGGGGGGTCGCAAGCGCTAGACCTGACCACAAATCACACTTATACGGGTATATAGCAAAATGCTATATACTGTATACGGTGTGTGTTATGGCAGGGGGTGTAGGGGTGATCAGGGGGGGGTCAGGGGCTTAAATCTTTATTGGGCGGGTGGCGGGGACCCTAAACCTTCTTGGGACAGAAACTTAGTCGCCTGCGCTAATTCTGATCACAATGACACTAATACAAAAATACAATAACACCGTATATTGCGTTTGTATTAGTGCTGATGTGACAGAGGGTGTAGGGGTTAACGGCGGTGATCAGGGGGGGTTCAGGGGGGATCAGTGGGTTAAATCTTTATTAGGGGGGGGTGGGGGGTAATTTGAGTGGAAAAGGGGGGGTCGCAAGGGCTACACCTGTTCACAAATCACACTTATACAGGTATATAGGTATATGCTATATGCTGTATATAGTGTGTGTTGTGTCAGGTGCTGTAGGGGTTAATTGGGGGGGCGATCGGGGGTGAAATGTGCCTATCTAGCTGTGTGTGATGTGCTTGGTGCAATTACTCACAGTAAGATGTGCTCTCCTCTCACGCTGGATCCAAAAAGACCGTTGGGAGGGGAGGGCACATCTCCTCTAAGCCTGTGTTTACATTTCACAGGCTTAGAGGGAGATCTGATTGGGCAGGACCGATCAACAGGTCCAGACCAAAAATGATTGGCCTGGACCTGATGACTGATCGGTTCTGAACCCAATCGAGTCATCGGCGGCGGCGGCGGGGCGCGGGAGCGCGCACAGGGCCGGCAAAAAGTGCTGACGTAGGCCTACGTCAGTTTGCCTGGCCGGGGCTGAGCGCCGACGTAGATCGTCGTGCGCCGGTCGTTAAGTGGTTAAAGGCCTTTTCCACAGCCTTCAGTTCCCTGTAATTGGAGGAGGCTTGACTCAGCTTCGTATCCCAGGTACCCTGGGTCCGTGCTTCTTTTAGGTGAGCTCCCCACCCCTCGGAACTTGCATCCGTGGTAATCCTTACGGGCAGCTCTTGACCCCATAGTTTCCCCTCCTCTAGGTTTTGGGGGATTGTCCACCATTTCAGTGACAAAATTACTTGCGGGGACAGTGTAATTTTCTCGTCTATGGAGTCCTGTCTCTTGTTCCAAGAGGCCAGGTGAAAAAATTGGAGGTCTCTCGAATGTAGTTGGGCCCACTCTACAGCTGGAATACATGCTGTCATTAGCCCTAGAACTCGCATGATCTGTCTCCTGGAACACCAAGGATGGGAGCAGATGTCTCTTACCGCTGAGACCACTTTTTTCACCTTTTCCCTTGGGAGGAAAAGCTTTTTGAGTCTGGTATCTATTTTGTATCCTAGATACACTTGGACCTGGGCTGGCTGTATTGAGGATTTCTCCAAATTTAATAGCCATCCTACCTCTTGAAGAGCTGACATCACCTTTTGGGTGTCTGCCATAGCCTGTTTTTCTGATCTTTCAAAGATCAACATATCGTCCAGATACGGGATCAACTTTAGGCCTTGTAGGTGAAGATGGCCTACTACTTCGGCCAAGATTTTTGTAAAGATCCTTGGACTGGCTGCCAAGCCAAAAGGAAGAGCTCTGAACTGCCAATGCGCAGTGCCTTCTTCCGCCACAATGGCGAATCTAAGAAATGCTTGATGTTCCGGATAAATTGGGACATGTAGGTAAGCATCTCCTAAATCCAATGTTGTCATAAAGACATTCTGGTACAGATTTTTTCTGACCGCATAAATGTTCTCCATGGAGAACTTCTTGTATATCAGAAATTTGTTTCGTTTCTTGAGATTTATTACTAGTCGGAATTTTCCTGAGGGTTTTGGCACCACAAATATGTGGGAGTAAAAGCCTTGGAATGCCTGTCCCTTTGGTACAGGTACAATTACCCTCTGCTCCGCTAGTTCCTGAATACCCTCTAACAGTGCCTTCCTCTTTTGTTCGATTTTTGAGCAGTAGCGGAACTATCAGGGTCGCAGCGGTCGCGGTTGCGACCGGGCCCTGGAGTTCCGCTACCTGAGGGGGGGCCCGCCAGCCCCGTTTTCTTACAGCGGCCGCGGCGTGAGGGGGCCCGTCCGTCCGCCTGATGACAGTACGCTAGTGGTGGCTGAGCTGAGTGAGTGAGAAACTAGGCTGGATGCCGCCTTCCCCGATCGTGGTGCGGGGGGGCAGGGAGGAGAGGTACAGGCATGACATGTGTGCAGTCAGTGTAAAGCAATCTACGAGTACCTGCATTCTGCTGCTGTGCTGCCTGCACAGCCCTCAGCCCTGCCGATCCTCCAATCCGAGAGAGGGCTGATGCAGTGAGGCAGCAGGGGTGGTCAGTCACTGAAAGTCAGCTGACCAGCTGACACCAATAGAGTGCAGGGGGAGGAGGAGTTCTCCCCTCTGCCAGACGAGTGTGAAGAGACTCCATGCTGTGTCTGCCTGGCTGGAGTTGCCTGAGCCTGAGTGAGGGGGAAATCGTCTTGACTCGACTGACTGCTAAAAGTAAGTGAACTTCAACTTGCCTTCCTTCCCAAACTCCACCCTTGCTGGCTTACTGGAATGCTGCCTCTTAATGATCCCATCCCATGCCTGGCACAGAACAGATCTCATCCTCTACAACAGAACTTTTGGGGGTGTAGGGATGAGATCTGCGGTGGTAGGGGGATGGGATCAGTAAGACAGAGGTAGTGGTGACACCACATCCAACCCCTCCTCCACCCCCCCCCACCATCGCTCCCACTGATCCCTCTCCACCATCACCCCTTCACCACTGCCATTGATCCCACCCCCCTCCAATCCATCACCCCCTCTCATCACCGCCATTGATCCCACCCCACCATCCACCCACCCCCCTCACCATCGCCGCCACTAATCTCACTCCCCCTCCCCACCACCGCCGCCCCTGATCCCACACCCCTCACCACCATTACCGCCCCTGATCCCACACCCCTCACCACCATTACCGCCCCTGATCCCACACCCCTCACCACCATTACCGCCCCTGATCCCACACCCCTCACCACCCCTGATCCCACACCCCTCCCCACCACCATTACTGCCCCTGATCCCACACCCCTCACCACCACCATTACCGCCCCTGATCCCACACCCCTCACCACCATTACCGCCCCTGATCCCACACCCCTCACCACCATTACCGCCCCTGATCCCACACCCCTCACCACCATTACCGCCCCTGATCCCACACCCCTCACCACCATTACCGCCCCTGATCCCACACCCCTCACCACCATTACCGCCCCTGATCCCACACTCCTCACCACCATTACCGCCCCTGATCCCACACCCCTCACCACCACCAT